>NW_004524658.1:10676791-10683171 GCF_000260255.1 Octodon degus | reverse complement strand
TTTTGTATCTGTATATTCAGAATGGTTAGGATAGATATATAGTTACATTCTCTTAATGAATAGAGTGATTTGTTCTAATGGTGTTTGTAGATAGGATATCATGTCCGCATCTTGTACAGCAATTAACTACTGGGAGGAATGTATGCAATATGTTAATTATTGAAACTGTCCTACCAATTTGATTTGAAACTGTCTCATTGCTATTTGTTTATCAATACAATTATGGAAAAAATAAAAAAATAAGTTAATTCTAACAAGTCAAGTGGGGCATACAGCTCAGTGTCTTTAATAAAATATAGTTCTTTCTTAAGCTGCTATTCTCTGGGCAGTGGAAAACAATTTTGCCATGTTCATGTATTCTGATTAACCACAATTTAAGTAATTTTGTCTCATAAACATTTAGTAAAATTCACGTGTTGCTCTTTGTCCTATCACTTTTCACAGCACTGTCTCTGAATATTCCCTCCTTTCACTCATAGCCCTGCTTCTGCTTTCCCGAGCTCCATGCTCCCTTGCTTGGTGTTGAGGGGAATGGAGATTCGTTTCTATGATAACGTAAAAGTTGTTTCTCTCTGTTAATCTCATGCCTTGCTCCAGTACTAATGCAATTCAGCTATTGATGTCCACGGTGAGGTCCTTAGCATGAGTGACATCCAGCATTGGCTGTCTTGTGTGACATAGGGGATGATCCTCAGAGTCTGTACAGGGTACTCCATGGGTGTCTATGGAGACACCACTGCTCACACCCCTCCTCTCTGCTTTCCAGAGTGTGGTTCCCTTCCTTCTTCTGGTTAGTTTCTTTTGAGCTAGCAAGCTGGATGCTCTCTCTAGATACTTTCTATACCTGTTCTGATTTTGTAAGTATTCTAGAAATTTCCAGTTCACCAGACTTGGCTGTCCAGGAAGTCACAGGGGCTGCTTGCCTAACTGCCCAGTCTTAGTCCTTTTCCTTCTTTCTGTTAACACTTTTCCCAGTCTCCAGGCATCCTCCTGGGTCTGCTGCTCATTGGAGAATGTTCAACAATTCACACCTCTGGGGAGATGCACTCAGGTACCTAATTCCTCCTTCTCTCCAACAGTTTTATATCTTACAACCTAGCTAGGTATTCATGGAATAGTTTGCAATCTTGAGCCGTGTGTGTGTGTGTGTGTGTGTGTGTGTGTGTGTGTGTGTTTTGGAGAAATATGTAGTAGTTTTCCTTGTCTGGGATGAACTTCATAAGCTATGCATCTGTGTTTTGCTTTCCAAGAATAGAATTTGTACTTGCTTTACAAACCCATAATTTTTTTTTCCAAATCCATAACTTTGAGCATACTTAAAAGTGCAGGTAACTGCTTTAAAAGACAGCCATACAAAAACCGACTTCATTCTAAAGGAAAAGGGTAGGAAATTTTCTCAGGCATTAACTGGTGAATAAACAGAGTCTTAATGGACCACAAGTCAGAAGTGGGTTCCTGTTACTGGCTGGTGTGAAACCGGAAGAACTGAGATCCGAAGTTTAGATAGACGGTGGTTGTGGGGAGTGGGGGGTGGGGGTGACAAGAACATGACAAAGTTAGGTGTTATAGTAGGAGGCAGAGACATCCAGTTAGAAAGTGTGCAGGAGGCTGCTGTGGATTTTAGATACTTAGAGGAGGTGACAACAGGAAGAGGATAGAACTAAGGCAGGGTCTGGTACCAGAAGAGCCACACAGGCGAAGGTATCTGGGAGGTAACGCGAGCTCAGCAGGCTTTATAGGTGGAAACAAATGTTTTTTGAGAGGTGTGGGAGTCTTGAAAAAGTCTTGGGAAAACAACAGGTCAGAATGCAGGCAAAAAATTCAGTAACAGTTATGGGACGTGAAAAACAACAAAGGTTCGATGCTCAAAGCTTCAGAATCTGAGCTCAAAACAGTCTGAGATAGAGGCTTTCTTAATATGGTGGAGAACAACAGGTTTGTTTGGCTAAATCAATATTAATGTGGGTGCAGCCTTCCAATAGTCAAATCTTTGGAGTATTTTATACACACGCACACATGTGTGCACACACTCATGAAGACAGGACTAGAAGATTAAGGAGCAATGTGTTCACAAAATATACCTTGGATAGAGAAGGAGAACATGGATAATTTAATTTTGTTTTAATTGTTGGCTATATGTGCTTTTTGAATTATGCACAATGAATATGTGTTATTATTTTGAGAATAATATAAGAGCTTTCTTTAAATAAATTTACCCAAGTGAGCTGCAGCTTATTTGCAGACAGTTTGAGAATTTGGTATTTTGTTCACTGACTGGGTGACTGCTCCTGCCTAAATGGGACACAGATGCAGAACCAAATGGCTGCAGGGCGCAATAAATTCTCTTGCAATTGGATAAAATTTCCATGTTCAATCTGCTTGCCTTTTGTCTCACTGTGGAAGTTTCTTCATTGACCAGTGGAATAGCAACTTTCTTCCAAAATGGCCTATCTGGGACGACATGAATGAAGAATTGAAAATTACTGAACTGAGATGATTTATTGGAAGGATTCAAACAGAATAAATTAAGATTGGATTCCTTTCCATGTACCCAGCTGGATACTTTATTGGCTAGTTGAGCCCATAATGGAATTATGGAATAAGAATGTTGGGTTTTATTTTTTAGCTCATTTTGCAAATGAGAAAAGCCTTGGGCAAAATTCCTTTTGTTGTTAATGCCAAAATATTTCATCATTACCTCAACACAAAATGTATTAGATGATTTAAAAAACACTGGACTAATAAGCTTCATAAAATTTAAAAATGTTTTCTAACCTAAGTGTTTTCTTTAGTTTTAACGATATAAGTGAAGACATATATGTCAATAAAGAAGATAAGAAATATGATTCCCAATTTTTATTTATTTATTTTTTAACTTTTTATTCAATGAAACAGTTTCAAAACAGGTTGATAGGACAGTTACAATAATGAATACACTGCATATTGTTGTCTTCATAGTAGTTATTCAGAGGACAAGATACAGACATGATTTCTTGTCTAAACAATATTAGCACAAACCTCTCTTCTCTTTGAACTAATAGAAGGTAGCTGTATATCTATCTTAACTATTTTGTATATACATATTTTTCCCCTACGAAATCATTCCTAGTTTTTATTTATACTTAGAAGTTGGATTGTAAGTAAAGTAATATTCGGTTATGAAATAGGAAATTACCTATCAAGCTATACATATGTACATGTCTGTCCACATTCTCTGGTTGAACTGCAAAGTCAGCTGGATGGTACATGTCACTTTAACCAATTCTTCATGTGCATTAGGACAAGACAGGATAGGTTGGTAATGCACATGCATGCTAGATAACTCACATGTCTTTGACACAAGGTCAATATGTTTGCAAGGAATAGAAATGGGCCACTGTCAACTTCAATAGGTTCATGTCACTCTTCCATGGGTTCCATGAGTAAAGATCACAACAGAGTTTAAAAGGGATACAATGATGCTAAATAGACCCTAGAAATAACATTCCCCCATTGGCACCTGTCAATAGCATGGAATTTGTCAGGATACTTCTACTTAGACTACCTCCTCCACTCTTCTTTAAAGTAAAATGATGTACCTCATTTAGTATTGTTACTAGCATCTTGTGAGCCTAGTGATTACTCTCTTGGACAAATAGTGTCAGTGACTCTGGATCTATAGGTGGGTGGAAGCTTTATGTGCTTCTTAATTAAGCTGAATGGAATCTGGCTTTTAAGGGGACAAGTCTGGGCCAATCAAGCCAAAGCTGTGGCTTTCATTTCCTGTTTTCCCATACCTTATGCTCCACTTACCAGATGTATCCCCTAGGGACAGCAGGTCATGAGTGTAGATGTGTCATCTTCTGGTCGGTCCTACAGACCATCCTTTTCCACGTGTTCCTCTGAGCTTTCTAGCTTGCAGGTGGCAGCTGTGAGCCTGGCCCATTGCCTGCTTGTGGGTGTGTGCAAGGACTTGGAGCACCAATGTAGTCTTGGCTGCCCTATTTCACTGACATTAACCCCTTTGATGCTGGCATATTGCTTTAGCCATAGCCTTCATTTCTGGCACATAATTGAGGACTTGGGGTAGCTTCCTTAGACTTTCTTTTTTTTAAAAAAATTATTTATGTATTTATTTTTACATTTATTTAGTGTGTGTGTGTGTGGCCAGCTCAGCCCACCAGGGGGCGGGGCTGGCTGGCATGTGGTGCTGGGGGATTGAACCGCGGTCCCTGTGCTTTGCTAAGCTTGTTCTAAGTAGGTGCTTTAGACCACTGAGCCATCTCTCCAGCCCCTCCTTAGACTTTCTTTCCACAGTAGGGTACCCTTTCCTTCTTTCTTTCTTTCTTTCTTCCTTCCTTCCTTCCTTCCTTCCTTCCTTCCTTCCTTCCTTTCTTTCTCTTTTTCTTTTTTGTATTTTAGGGAAGGGTCTACAGCGTATTCAGAATCTCGCTACTAGATCAGACTTGTAGTGATTGTCCTGTGTATAGCCTCTTAAGAGCTGGGTACAGGCACGCACCACCATGCCCAGTCTCAATTGCAGTCTCAGCGTGCCCTGGGGGTGGGCTGGGCATGTCAGGCTGGGGGATCAAACCCCCAGGCCCTGGTCCTGTTTGCAGGTGCTTTAATTCACTGAGCTATTTGGCTGGCCCTTCCTTTCTTTTTCATTGTAGAGAGTTAATTCACTCAGGCACAGGTTCCAGATTACATAGAATCCTGTCACAGCCCAGTATGATCTTATTCTTTTGGTTTGGAGCAATCAGAAGAACCTAAACAAGCTGTGTTTGCAGTGTGTCTCTGCAGGTGTCATTGCGTAGATCCCCCGTCTTGTGGCTCTCAAGAATAAATGCAGAATATGCTGAGAATACTGTATCTTAAGATAGGGAGGAACTACCTATAATGCACTGGGCATTTCCTGTCCATCTAGGGAAAGCACTATCTTGAGTTATGGAAGAACTGGGTACAGCAGTCTGGGATTTGTTCCTCTCTTTCTATCACCGGAAGTAGGTAGTCCTTCGAAGCTCTGTGTCCTTCGAAGCTTTGACCCAGTGAGTAACTATGCTTTGGTTTATAATCTGAGGTGTGCTGTCCTTTAGAGTCCATTGGTTGTGCTGCAAGTGGGGCATGCACATTTGGGACTGTACCTGCCCTTGGCAGCTGTTTTGAGTGAGAAGCTGGTGCACAATGGGTGGTAGATTTGTTTTGTACCTTGTTGCCCATCTGACAGGAATAAATTTGCTTCATGTAGCTTGTTGCTTGAGTGTGTTCTACCTCCCTAGGCTCAGAGAAGTTGGTGAGCAGTGCACAGTCAGCCTATTTCACGATTTTCCTGATTCCCACATGGCTGAGTCTATTGGTTTGCTCAGGATCAACACTTAGACTCATTAGCCACTGAGTGCAAAGTTGGGAATGGAGGCCACAGCAAGCTCTTCTGAGCTGGGTGGACCGGTGCCAGCAGGCCAGTGTTTATGGGTATTTCGTATTTTGCAGTTTGCTCCTAATCTCAATAAGAAAGTAACTTAACATTCAGTGGAGTCAACAAGGTAGAAACATATCTTGCCCAACACAATAAAAATAACCCTGAAAGTTTCAGCTGAATAGAATATTTACTAATCATAAGGGAGAAAATTATGTCACAGAAAACTACAGTAAAGGCCTAGAACAGCAATGATTTGCCCTCCAATAAGGCATGTGTTTTCATTTATCTGATTTGTAAACTTACATTTCCTATTTCAAATTGTCTTTTGAGTAGTACATACCTAAAAAATGTAATAGTTTCATGGAGCTGAAACCAGCCCTGGGATCTTTCACAATTCTTTCTTTTAAGTTGGCTCCTTCCTTTCAAATGGACAAATGGCTCATCTCAGTAGCTTCTGCCCGGTTCCTAGGAATTACATGCAAACATATGTCTTCTGTCAGAGAATTGGTGTCCTTTAGTCCTAGTTTTTAATGTAATTTTCATGTTCCTCTGAACAGAGGAATAAAGAGTAAGGAAGTAGGAAAACTGAATTTGGCTCTTAAGCCTATCCATAGATAGTTGCATGATTTGAAAAAATCAGAGTATCTCCTTTTTAATCAGTAAATGACAAGAGGTTTATTTATTTTTTTCATATATATATTTTTTAAATTTTTTAATAGATTGCAAATTGAAAATGAATTATTTACAAACATAACTGAATTTAACAATAAAACTATCCAAAATAAAAATGAAGAAAGAATTTACAGATCAGTCATAATAGTTCACTGTGTCAAAACCAAGAAACTTATATTCATATAATTAGAATTCTCAAAGTAGAAAGGAGTAGGCAATAACTATTTAAAAATTTTAAAATTTCTGAATTTAGTTCAACTTATAATACCACATTTCCAAGAAAAATGAAACTTTTGCAAAGATATTTAAA
>NW_004524658.1:10662159-10675029 GCF_000260255.1 Octodon degus | reverse complement strand
GCCTGAGACTGCATTTTGTTCCTTCTCTTTGTCATTTTGTATACCACTGTCTTCTGACCTTTGGTGTAGAGCTTTGATAGAGTTATTACCTTAGCACCAGGTCCAGATCTATGAAGTTTGGATTCCTCCAGGTGGGTGTTGTTTGGATCTGGCTGCTGTGCTCTACTTCTTTCTGCTATAGGCATTAGAGTTGAACCCTTTGTGTCACTCTGGCAAGATGTTCTGCTTCTGAATCAGCTGGATGGGTCTTGCCTCTAGCCTCCTTGCAGGGAGTTCTGCTGAAGGGTTCCCTGCTGGGCCTGCAGCCTGGGTTGAATGAGGATCCGTGGGACCCGGGTTGTCTCTCTCACTCCCCCCGGGCCTGCGCTCTGGGTCTATTCAGAATCCTGTGGGCCCTTGGTCATCTCACTCACTCTCTGGGCCTGCGCTCTGGGTCTATTCAGGATCTACCAGCCCGGGTCGTCTCTGACAAGAGTTTTATAATGAATACTAAACTTGCATCTGGCAGTGCAATTCTGAAAAAAAAAATCAAAACCCCAAAAGTTTAAAGTCTATTTTAGAAAGTACCACCAAATTTTGAATTTCTCTACTCATGTTAAAATGTTATTAAATTCATGTGTTGTGTTTTTGATGAAGGTAAAAAAAATCAGAACTTTTGAGAAACATATATTTAGAACAGCTAAGTGTTTCATATCAAGTAGTGATAAAATGCATTCTTGAGCAATGGTGGAATATATTTTCTCAGATGATAGCTTAATCCAGTTCTACTGGGGCTTGACTAAGGAATGCTATCTATAGTTAAGAGGAATTCTTTAGAATAAAATCTCTAAAGGAACAAAATGTCCCAAAAGCAATGCTGGTTTTTGGCGTTTGAGGCATAATCTGCTTTAGTAGTTTGGGTGTTTAAACTTGAAGGAAATTCAGGGCTGCGTAGAATGGAGCAGGGGTAAACCCCCAGGTCATGGCCTGTGGCACAGAGCCAGGGAGGTTTATTTTGTGTCTGGGCCACTGGGGGAGTTCCCAAAACCAATTTTCTGTTGGAGACAGTGTACATCCTCCTGGCAACAAGCTGCTCTAGCGACGAGCTGCCCCATTTCGATGCAGGAGCCTTTTGTTTGGCAATGAGGTAAGCTTAGTTCTTATTCTATCAGCAACCTATTGAGAAATTTGGCATCAATGCTTTTGGAGTATATTGGATTCCTCACAGGGGAGCCAGGGATCAAGACAAATCATAGTGTGTGTTTTCTGTTACTCATCTGCCCCTCCTATCATATGCCCAGTTTTATTTTATTTATTTATTTATTTTTTAAAAATATTTATTTATTTATTTATTTACTTATTTATTTATTTAGTGTGTGGCCAGCTCGGCCCACCAGGGTGTGGGCGGGCCGGCATGTGGTGCTGGGGGATTGAACGAGGTCTCTGTGCTTTGCTTGAGCTTAGCTTGTTCTAAGTAGGTGCTTTAGACCACTGAGCCATCTCACCAGCCCAATATGCCCAGTTTTAATGCTGGGAATAGAACACCAAGGGCAAGTCGAAAAGTGCTTCCCAGAGCCCAGTGTGGGTGTAGCTCTTGGCAGTCATGGTGGCATGCATCTCTCACCTTCCTAATGGAGGAGGTCAGAGAGCAGTCTAGAAGCTGAGCCTGTGTGGAAGGGTTGTTGAGGTTTTGTTGGCATCTAGTGGCTTTTGCACTAGTTAAATCAAAAAGCCTCCTCAGCTTTAGAACAAAACTAGATATGTTATAAAAGATGTGCTCAAATCGAAATTGTCCACAGGTCCATGAGACAGATCATCCAATACTGTTTTTAAACCTTAAATTTATAGTATAAGTTGCCATTGGCTCTTACATGCTATTAAAATGCTATTTAAACATATTGCTCCAGTGTTATTTCATGTTTTTCTATTTCTCATGCAAGGAGCAAGAGAAGTGAGAAAATGATAGCCTGTTAAGGACACTTTCATGTATATTTTCTAAGGAAGTTTTGTGTGAAATGTAACCTGAAGAAGATGAGGGTGCCTTTGTTCCTTTCCTGGAAATTCCTGTTCACATTTTTTCCTTTTGGTACCAACAGAACCCCAAATGCAGCTTCCCCTACATTTCCTTCTATTTGCTCTCCTCTCCTGTCCTTTCACTAACACTTGGACTTCAACAGAGTGTGTAATTATTACACCATATAGAAACAGTTGAGGGAAACAAACAGCATAGTGCAAAAGGTATAATTAATGAAGGCAAGTCATCTAAAAATATGAAAAGAATGTTCAGTTTATTTAAAATCTCTTAAGACCATTGCCTTTCCCCTTTTCAGTTGTGTACATTAAATTCTTTGTATAACATATGAAAAATTAAACACATGCCTAAAATAAAAATCTAGAAGGAGTTGCTATAAAAACTAAAATTCTTTCCAGGGAGATGGCTCACTGGAATAAGTGCTTGCCTGGCAAGCGCAGGGGCCTGAGTTCAATCCCCAGTTCCACCAAAAACCCCAACCAACCAACCAAACAAACAAACAAAAAACCTTAAAATTCTCCAATTTAAATAGGAAGCCAGGGGGCTGGTGAGATGGCTCAGTGGTCTAAAACACCTACTTAGAACAAGCTTAGCAAAGCACAGGGACCGCGGTTCAATCCCCAGCACCACATGCCAGCCAGCCCCGCCCCCTGGTGGGCTGAGCTGGCCACACACACACACACACACACACACACATAAAATAAAATAAAATAAAATAAAATAAAAAATAAAAATAAAAAAAAATAAAAAAAATAAATAAGAAGCCACTAGAATTTAAGACACTTGCTTCCTTTGTTCAGATACATGACTATGTCTACAGTCCAGGCACTTTAATTCATCAGGTGCTCAAATTACACTACTCTTTTCCTTCTTTGATCATAGAAAAATGCAAATCCGACATCTCAGTTGTATAGCATGAAGTGGAAAGTGTGTTTGTGCACAAACATGTATGTTAATCTTGTACTTTTAGGGATAATATTATTATATATTAAAATTTGAAGTTAGGATTTTCAAAATAAGCAGAAGTAACAGTGTGGTGACACGTGTCTGTGAGCCCCAGCTACTCAGGAAGCTGAGGTGGGAGGGCTGCGTGAGCTCAGGAGTTCCAGGCCAGCCTGGGTGACAAGTTAGACTCTTAAAAGAAACAAATAAACAAATAAAAAATAGCAAAACAAAGCCAACAAGAACAGAGAAAAAACAATATGTAATATATTAATGATTTTAATTGTCCTACTAACCTGTTTTGAAACTGTCTCATTGCTATTTCTTTCTCAATAAAATTAATTAAAAAAAAGAACAGAGAAAAAAAAAAAAACCAAACAGCAAAATAAAACAGAAGCAGAGCATACTAATATGCGGAAACATGGTTTTGAAGTGTTTACTTGAATATTTGGATTATTTGGATTCTTTTGAATCCTCATCACTAACAGTGGGTTTTGACATCTTTTAACTCAGAAGCGCTCAACACTGACTTCCACAGAATCAACTAGGAAGCTTTAAAACAAATTCCAGTGTTCAGGCTATGTCTCAAGAGATCCTGATTTAATGGGGGTGGGATGGGGTTGGGCAGTAATAATTTCTCAGAGCTCCCTTGGTGAAGCTACCTAAGGCACTGCCAGTTAACAGCCACTGCTTTGGCCAAGGTTTGATAGCAATTGCTGGCAACATCTGTCATGGTGGGGTGCAGTTGGGTGATATCATTTCTGCTTCATCAGTATTGTTGGAGCCCAGAGATGCTGAGATCTGCAAAGGAGCACAGCGATGGGAATGACTCAGGAGCACCTCGAGTTAGGCGGCTCGCAGATTGCATGTTGTTGAAGATCTATGGTACAAGCCTAGAACATGTGGTGATGGGGCTGAGAGTGAGAGGGCTGGAGACAGATTGCTGGCTTGGGTGTGCTGGATCCTACAAGTTGGTTGAGCCATGATGGATGCGTTGTATGTCTGTCAGCCCAGCAAAACTTTGTAACCATTTGGTTACTGAGATAGTTACATTTAGGGGAAGAAAATGATGCCAGTAGTTTTATTTTGTGTAGCGTATCTTAGTTACTTCATCTCTCTGGCCAAATTTTCATATAGCTATGAAATACAGATAAGAGTATTATATCTATTTCATAGGCTAGTTGATTGGATGAGTGGAACAAATGAGGTACTAAGTGTAAAACCACTTGTGATGGGGTCTCACACATAAAATCTCAACATTTGTGAGCTATTATATTATTTTTATTAATTTACCATATTCTATTCTCTTTCTAATATACCATACCATGCCATATCTGATATATACACAAACATCAGTTTGAAATTTTATTCTCATGACCGAGAGCCTTTGCTCACAAGACCTGGATACCAAACCAGATTCTTTACCCGCCACTACCTGGGTGATTGACTATTCTATTTCTTTGATAACAGTTCCTTGGATGGCTTCACAGCCTTTCACTCTAAGCCAGCTGGAGGTGCAGAAAATAAATCTCTTATTATTTGCTTTTCCTTATGAATAAAAAGGGACTAAATGAAGTAGAATTAAAATGAATCCATAAAATGGAACTCTTGCCATAATAACTATTATTACATATATTTGCTGCATTCTAGGTCTAACTTTAAGTATTTTATTTAAAATATTAAAAAATACCTTATTATGGGAAAGATCAGAAAAATGGAGTACTTATGAATATGTACATATGAACCTTCATATCCTCATGATTCTTGATGCGCGCGCGTGTGTGTGTGTGTGTGTGTGTGTGTGTGTGTGTATGGTGCTGGGGTTTGAAACCCAGGCCTCTCATTTGCTAAGCAAGTCCTTAACTGCTGAGCTACATCTCAAAGTCAGGATTTTAAATTATTATCTACTCGTGGAAAATTTTGTCTAATGTCTTGTACCCTCACTATCTTGAAATTATAAATATTTTCTCTAAGTAGCTGAGTAGGCTTCTGAAAAGACCAAATCCTTTTAGCAAAGATCTAATACTAATGTCATATGCACACATATGGTCCTTATAAAGCCTTATGTACTAGCTAGCATTATTATCTCCATTTCATAGAAGTAGTTAAGTGACTTGCCCAAGTTCACACAGCTAGTGAATGACAGATAGAGCTTTTTTTTTTTTTTTTTTTTTTTTCAGGCCCTTGAACTTGCCAAGCAAGCATATATTCTACTGAGCTATCTCCTCAGCCCTTGACAGGTAGAGTTTTGAAGTCAGTTGATGAGACCGTATGTCCTGGATTCTTAATCCCTTTGGTACCCTTGCTTCTCAAGTAAAAAATTAAGCAATGCACAATAATTTGTCTTTAGTGTGTGTAAGGTTTAAGTTTGAAGTGCTCTTAGTGTCCTAATTATATAGGTGTTATGAGCGACACTGAAATCCAATATTTTTTTCTGCAATTGCATGCGCTTGGGTTTCAGACAGAGCTGGCTTTGAATTCTGGCCCCACACCTTACTAGTCAGGTGACTTGTGTCCATTGTCTACTATTCATAAACTACAACTATCCTGGCAGTTATACAATGGTATATTAACGCCTACCTTATGGAGTTGTAGTGAGGGTTGAATGGGTGACGCATAAAGGATGCTGTGTACCATGCGTGGCATATATTGACATGCTGTGTACCACAATCTGGATACACAAATTGATCAGTTGAAGATGATATGAAGAAAGTTGCATATTTCTAAGTGTTTCAGCATTTAAAAGCTTAAGTGTTATCATGTGGAAACATTTGAGAAAACCTTTGAAAAGATATAGTTTACTTGATTAGATTGATGCTCTTAGGCTGATTGACTTGATTTATTCCTTGAATGGTCAAAAATTGTCTTGATGAAGTCTCAGAGTAACTGATTTAGAAATCTCTTCTAATTTTCAGCTGAAAAGTTGTCAGCTAGTTAGATTGAAATAAATGTCATAATATGTGAGCTCGTCTAGCAAAGGAGTACCATTTTCAAGCAATAATATGTTTCTCTATGAGTTGCTTTTAAGTCATTTGTCCACATCCATCGAGCTAAACACATGGTGAGAATTTTCATGGTGCACACATGACAGCTTTGCTGCCTGGTTTCTTCCACCCCAGCTTGCAGGTAGAATCCACATTGTGAACAATATGCTGGAGTGTGAAGAATGTTTAAGGCCAAGGGAGGTTAAAAGTGTGAGTGTGTGCCCACTTGTGTGTGTGTGGCGGGACTTTAAAATTATTACTCATCAGGCCAGTGAAATAGCTCAGCAGACTAAAGTGCTTGCTTAGGCAAGCTTAGACAAGCTCAGGGACCATGGTTTGATCCCTGGCACCACATGCTGCACCAGCTCCACCCCTAAGATGGACTGAGCCAGCCAGAATCTGAGCATTGTGGGGCATGCCTATAATTCTAGCACTGGGGAGGCTGAAAACAGGAGGATCACCATGAGTCTGAGCTGCCTAGTGAGACCCAGCAACAACCAAATACATTTAAAAAAAAAATTACTTGTTTGTTAGCTGCCTATTGTTTTGGAATTTGGAATTTGTTTGCCATTCTTTTTTTTTTTTTTTTTTTTTTTTTTTTTTTTTTTGTATTTTAAGGAAGAAGGGTCTACCTGGTGTTCAGGGTCCCACTACTAGATCAGACTCGTAAATATCCGCCTGTTTACAGCCTCCCAAGAGCTGGGATTTAAAGCAAGTCCACCACACCCAGTCTCAGTTGTCTCAGAGTGCCCCCGGGGGTGGGGCTGGGCTTGCACTGCAGGCCCAGGGATCAAACACCCAGCCTCTGTGCCTGCTTGCAGGTGCTTTAATCCACTAAGCTATTTGGCCGGCCCTGTTTGCCACTCTTATATATAATTGATTTGGATAACCAAGGATTGATCACACGCAGAATATTTCAAGGCAAGCTTTGCTCTATAATATTTATATTAAAAAATTGAATAAATTTCAGATTCTGTTCTTCCTATTGTAGCAATCCTCCCTCAGGCTTATATTGAACAATTCAACCTTGCCAAAAAAATATTGTGCTTTTCTTGTATTGTGTTTGTGTGTCCGTTTCTTCCATGTGATTGATATACCTTACACATCTTGACAACAATGGGATTCCTAGTTGTATTCTCACTAGGTAGGAACACCACCCTGTAACCTTGTTTTCTCCCTTTTGTCTATTTTGTTAGGTAAAAATGAAAAGAATTATTTGACTTGCAAGCAGCAGCTGAGCTTAATTTCACCTTCAAGGTATCCTTGCATGATGAAGAAAAGAAATGTTGTTTTGCTCTATAAACATTGTATTTGAGATTTTTCTTCACATGTAATTTTCTTCTTTTGGCCCACGGCTTCTTGTTACTCTTAGGTCTGGAATTTCTCCAAACCTAGCCACATTTTGCATAAACAGAATCACTGAACATGGCACATACACAGAGTATTGTGGAAGATGCTGATTCTTTGAAATTCTCTGTTGAAACCAAGTTTCTTGCCTCCAGCAGTGTGTATACAGGGAAAATTGAACTGCTTGCTTTTCCTAGACCTGTGTCAAAGTAATAACTTATGTTGCTTGCTCAAACACTTGGCAGGGCTTAGGTGATATGCCAACCTTTGGAATTTTGCATTAACTCCCTGTGAATGAAATAAAAACTCTAAATTATATTAAGTTTGGGTAATTTGATCCTAGGTACATAATTATAAAATGGGGCATATTTTCCATTTGTACGAGTAGTTAATTTTTGCAGTTAGCTCATGCTTCATTTCATTTTGTCTATCATCTATAGCTATCTTTTTATAATTATTATAAATGTAGTTTGTTGAGAATTGACAACTGCATATATTCATGTAACTGCCAGCTCAGACAAGGCATAGAACATTTCTACCACCTACAACCTTTCCTCCTGCCCCGATAAGGAAGACAAACACTCACCAAAGGCTGTCATAATCAAACCCAGCTGTAACGGTGGGGCTTTTCTTTAACAAAAGCAACATTGGCTGTGATGACTTTATTATAAGTAGAAACATACAGACAGTTAAAGAGCTTTTGCAGTGACTGGCAGCTCAAAGGAGAGGAGGGGATGAAGATGGAAGTGTGTGGATGGTGGGCAGCAATTTATTACAACTGCAGTCAGCTCAGGATGCTGCAGCTGGCTTCAGGGGGACCTAGTTTCCTGTGGCTTTAGCAAAAGAGATAAATTATAGTTGACATCCATAATGAAGGACAGCAAGATGACCCAGAGGGAAAAATGTCAGATGTGGTAGAGGTCAGAGACTCTTGTTAACTTGTTATTCAACAAATGAGGGATCAGTAATTTTATTTAACAAATGCAGGTTTACTTACACAAACCAAAGAAGCAAATGGTGTCAGAGCTGTGTGTCAATAGTAAGAAGCAGAGAGAGTGCACAAGGCTTTGGCCAAGGTATTGGCCCCTCATTAAATCAAAACATTCCACTGGGGCAAGGCAGAGGTAGGAGTTCATGCTGGTTGACAAAGTGAGTGAGACAAAGGCAAGGAAGCTGTTGATCCCAATTAAACAGGGTTTATTTTTGATGAGATAGGTTTGAGTTCTTTTCTCACCACATCTCTGTGGGCGTTTGACATATTTCAGACAGCTCAATTATAGGATTTTGATGCCTTCAGTGGCTCAGTCAATCATTTGAGGTAGGGCTTGGGTTGTTTACATGCTGAAGTGTGTTGACGGGGGTGGCGGTTGGCTCTTGCATTTTAGCAATGGCGGGACTGCAGTAGGCAAAACACTTAAACTGGTTCTGATTTAAATTATTTGCACATAATTAGACCTGGAAAGAATAGTTTGGAAGATCAAACCAGATAGAAGCCTAGGATTTATTGATATGAAGGCTGAATTTATTTTGAATCATTCCATGTGCGCATCATTGTTTAAATCAAAGTATGTGTGACTTGGCTCGAAAGACATCTAACAAGCAAGGAATTCGCTGGAGAGTGGATTTACAGCAGAGTCATGGAAGGAGGCAGACAGTGTGGTGGCTGCTATGTCACTCTTCACATCATGTACAAATTAATTTTCCAAAGCAGGAGAGTTTTGCTGCTGCCAGGGTATTGAGCAAAACTCCAGCTGTAGTGGCTGTATGACTGTTCTGCTATCTTGCCAAGGAGAAATGTCAGCGATTGAGTTGATTCTCCAGGTCGCCAAGGCAGTGTCAAATTTTCCCTTTAACATATCTTACTGTATTTCACAATGGTTCAATCAACTGAATTCTACTTGAAGAGTTCCTCCTATCTCCTCAGAAATACAGTGAGATGTACCTTCTACTAACAAATCTTTTGTTCTTTCCATGTCGTATGGCCTCTTGGCACTGCTTAAGTAACTAATTCTTAAATAGGGACACCTGTTTTGCAGACATCATATAGATAGAGTGTTTGTTGTGTTTTTTGTTAATTGGCAGCAAACCAGTATGTCTGCTTCTTGCAGTTCTCCTCTGACAGAAGTCTGGTATTTAATTTCTAGTACATGCTAATTCTCCTAAGACTGGTATCCTCAATTAATTTCCTTAGTAACAGTCAGAAAATCCTGAATTTATCAGGAACAGAATATAATAGCATTCAATAAGTTTTAATTCTGATTTTCCCAACCAAAGTATATGCTGATTAAACACAGAAAGCTCATGTAACCAGCACCTCCAGTTCTCCAAGTCACCTTCTAAATAAGCCCTCTCATGTCACCCCAACCTTTGGAAAAGCTACCTTTCTTCTTTCTCCATTTTCTCCATTTTCATTCTTTGAATGCAGCTGTAAAATGACTTCAACTCTCCATCATATAGCTATTAAAGACCTTGACCTGCTGGTCCCAATAAAAGAGTTATGAACCATGCCCTGCTAGAATGACTTCACTTCTCCCTCTCTCCCTTCACCCTGCTAAATTCCCTCGGTTGGTGATAAAACACTGGTTTGAAATGGACACATTTGGTCTCTGTTAAAGCTATTTATGGTGATTTCTCTGAGGAAAGCGTTATACTTAGGGCCACCAGATGGAGTCCCATCTTTTAGGGCCCATCTCATAACACACTCTTGCTATTCCAAGAGCTCATTTGGGGCCAGCAAATTATCCCCTCTTGCAAGTGTAGTAACATATTATAGCTCCATCTAAGAGAAGCTGTGCGTATGTGTATGTAGAGAGAAATTAACACAAAATGGAAAAGCCATCTTTATTTTTTTTAAAAATTAAAAACCTGGGGCGGCATGCAGAGCACCTCGCCACTTCAACGCGCATCTCGGTGTGTGTAGCACCCTCATTTTTCTTCCTGGGCGATGAGATCCGGTAGCCAGAAATCCAACATGTCGATTCTCAAGATGCATGCCCGAGAGATCTTTGACTCCCGTGGGAACCCCACTGTGGAAGTTGACCTCTACACCTCCAAAGGTCTCTTCCGAGCTGCTGTGCCCAGTGGGGCCTCCACTGGCATCTACGAGGCCCTAGAGCTGCGTGACAATGACAAGACCCGCTACCTGGGCAAGGGTGTGTCAAAGGCTGTTGAGCACATCAATAAAACTATTGCGCCTGCCCTGGTTAGCAAGAAACTGAATGTCGTGGAGCAGGAGAAGATTGATAAGCTGATGATCGAGATGGATGGGACTGAAAACAAATCCAAGTTCGGAGCGAATGCCATCCTGGGAGTGTCTCTCGCAGTGTGCAAGGCCGGCGCCGTGGAGAAGGGGGTGCCCCTGTACCGCCACATCGCCGACCTGGCAGGCAACCCCGAGGTCATCTTGCCTGTGCCTGCCTTCAACGTGATCAACGGTGGCTCGCACGCTGGCAATAAGCTGGCTATGCAGGAGTTCATGATCTTGCCTGTGGGCGCGGCCAGCTTCAAGGAGGCCATGCGCATCGGGGCTGAGGTCTACCACAACCTGAAGAACGTCATCAAGAAGAAGTACGGCAAGGACGCCACCAACGTGGGCGATGAGGGTGGCTTCGCACCCAACATCCTGGAGAATAAGGAAGCCCTGGAGTTGCTCAAGACTGCCATTGGGAAGGCCGGCTACTCGGACAAGGTGGTCATCGGTATGGAAGTGGCTGCATCCGAGTTCTTCAGGTCTGGGAAGTACGACCTGGACTTCAAGTCTCCTGACGACCCCAGTAGGTACATCTCACCTGACCAGCTGGGCGACCTCTACAAGTCCTTCATCAAGGACTACCCAGTGGTGTCCATTGAGGACCCCTTCGACCAGGACGACTGCGGCGCCTGGCAGAAGTTCACGGCCAGTGCTGGCATCCAGGTGGTGGGCGACAACCTCACAGTGACCAACCCCAAGCGTATCGCCAAGGCCGTGAATGAGAAGGCCTGCAACTGCTTGCTGCTCAAAGTCAACCAGATCGGCTCAGTGACCGAGTCCCTGCAGGCGTGCAAGCTGGCACAGTCCAACGGTTGGGGTGTCATTGTGTCCCACCGGTCCGGGGAGATGGAAGACACCTTCATTGCTGACCTGGTGGTGGGACTCAGCACTGGGCAGATCAAGACTGGCGCACCTTGCCGATCCGAGCGCCTGGCCAAGTACAACCAGATCCTCAGAATCGAGGAGGAGCTGGGTAGCAAGGCCAAGTTCGCCTGCCGGAACTTCAGAAACCCCCTGAGCAAATAGGCTGCGGCAGGCCAGAGCCTGGGCCTCGGGCCCGGGTAGTTAGGTCCCTTCCTGCCACTGCTTCTGTGGATGCCATCAGGGCCACCCGGAGCCCTTGACCACAGCTGTGATCGTCATGCTTGTCACCTTGTGTCCCACCACGTCTGGAGGGAGCCCTGTGTGCGCCTCAGGCCAGGTTCCCAGTGGTTCTGTTGTGAAATAAACCCCAGCGCCCAGGAGGACAGCATGTGTGTAGAGTCAAAAAAAAAAAAAAAACCACTTTAACTCACAAAAAAAAAAAAAAAAAAAAAAAAAAAAAAAAAAAAAATTAAAAACCTATTTGATCTCTCTTTGTCCACATCCTTAGCTTCCTACAGTGAAGAATTTTATTTTTTAATTTTTAAAAAATTTATTTAATACAGGGTCTACAGGGTTTCACTACACAGATAGGATTTGTAGTGATCCTTCCTGTTTTTCAGCCTCCCAAGTTCTGGGATTACAGGCGAGTGCCACCGTACCCAGTCTCTATCACCTACTTAGTGCATCCCTGGGGGTGGGGCTGGCACAGTATGCTGGGGATCAAATCTCGGTCCCTGCATCTGCCTAAGCAGATGCTTTAATCTGAAGAGCTATCTGGCCAGCCCTCAGTGAAGTACTTTAATGAAAGGCTGGCTGTTCTCAGAGGACTTGAGCATTGTTGCTCTTTGTTGCTTTGGTGTTGAAAAGTTACAAAGTAGATGAGCTTAGGTAAACAGATACTCACGTCTTTCAATTTATTTTGTGTCCTATTTCAGGTTTTATTTTAAATATACGTGGCACTTTTCTGTATTTATTCTTCTGGTGGTTATTACATCAATTTAAGAAATATAAATGAGCTCATTCCACTCTAGTCTTCTGTGTGAACATTAGACTTCAGGCTGCTATTTCTCTATGAAACTCTGTTTAAAGAAAACTTTTCTAAAGATCAATGTAAGCTTTATTTTATTTTTTTTTTTTTAGCGCAATTTATGCTTTACAGCAAAATCGAGAGGAAGGAGCAGAGACTTCTCACACACTGCCTGCTCCTCCACTGTCCACTTCCCCAGCAGAGTGATCTATTCCTCACGGCGGAGGAATCTGCACAGACACAGAATTGTCATCCAGAGTCTGCAGTTTGCATTAGGTTCTCTCTTGCTTTGTCCTTTCCAGGGGTCTGGACAGATGTCTACTGCTGTCCATAGAGCAGGATAGTAAGGTCAGTGTGCTTTATTAACCCCTTTGAAAGACCTAGATGGTCATGTACAGCTCACAGTGTGTCGTTGTGTCATCTGAAAGTTCCAACACCCCCTCCC
>NW_004524658.1:10658935-10662059 GCF_000260255.1 Octodon degus | reverse complement strand
GTGCCCAACCGTGCAAGAGATGCACTGCTTTATTTCTTTTTGGTTAGAGCAGCATTGAGAAGGATGGCTCTAAGAATACTATTGAAACTGTAATTTACTTTATTTGTGAAAGTAGAGACGAATGCATAACGTCAACTCCCAGGAGGCAGAGAAGATCATCTTGGTGACTCTACAGGTGACTCTTCGGGGAGGGCAAGGGCAGGAGGGAGGTGGCCGGGGCCGCCGTGCTCCTCTTTGCCCCCTCTCCCCCACTGTTTCTTCAGCTCCCCCAGCACATCGCACAGTTGCTAGTCCTACGAATCCATCCCCCAAATGGTCAGATTGCATAGAGGCGAGGGGATCTTTCTCTACTGGTTCCAGAAAATAATTTCCTTCTGGGAGTGATAGGAAAATGAGTACTGAGAATAGTACGGCAGCATTCTTCTCAGAAGCGGTGATAAGTGGAGACAACAGAAGTGGATTTAGAAGAGAACATCTGTTTCTGTTTCTCCAGGGGAGAAGGCGGGAAGGCATATCTGTCCTGGTCTGAGGCCTCTTGGGGGTCCCTGGCGCAGTGTCTGGCACAAAGGAGACATTTACAGAGCTGCTAAATTAAAATGTCTGTAACAAAATACTCTATGAGCTAGGAAAAGAAAAGATAGCATTTCAAATATGAAGTTCCAGTATAGATTGTGGTAGGAATAAAACAGTATAAGTAATGTCAGTGTGCACACAAATATATTCAGAATTTTTATACAGCTTGTAGAGATTGAACCTGTATTAATTTTATGCAACAACGGGATGCAGTTTTCTTTTTTATACATCTTGATCTTTTGAGGGTTTCCATTGCTTACACTGGAACTGCCTCTCATGCTTCCTGTGTGAAAGCATGACATATTTAAAAGTTGTTTTGGAAGCCCTGATGTAAGCTTTTGGAATTCAGTTTTCTGAAGTGAAATCTGCTTTTTGAAAAAAAAACAAAAAACAAAAAAAAAAAAAAAACAAACAAACAAAAAACCCAAAACCAAAACCTACTTGGCAGAAGCCTTTCTTGGAATGTAGGATTGTCTATGTACAGAGGAGGCATAATTAAAACAAGGTTGTTATACTTTTCAAATTAAATTCAGAGCAATAGGGAATAATCTGAGCCTCTAATATGATAGAAAAAGAACTACTGTTTGGTAAGATTTTTTTTTTTTTCAGAAAATAGGATGTGGTTAGAATAAATTCTACTGAATTTGACACATTTACTGACTGTTCACTTCACACCAGACACTATGCTAAGTGCTAGAAACACAAAGGTGATTTAGAAACGTGTTGTCTGGGTAGAACAGGTAAGGTAATAATCCTATTAGAAGATAATCTCCCTTGTTTTGCACACCATCCTAATCTGAGCATTTAGCATAGTTTCTGCCCATAGAATAGGTGCTCCATTAACATTTTAAATACCAAAGGATGATAGATTATTGTGTTATGTTGCAGGAGGATTCTGAATTGCCAGGTACTTGTGCAGCCACTAGCTGGGAAAGCACATGCACATCTACCCAGTTCCTACTATGATCTGTAGCAAATCATCCAAGATGCTACTCTCTAATTTTTCTGAGACAGAATCTTGCTATGTAGTTTATTTACTTATGTATTTGTATTTTTGAAACAGGGTTAACTGCAGTTCAGGCTGGCCTTTCACTCACTTTGTAGCAAAGGCTGGCCTGGAACTCACAGTGATTCTCCTGCTTCAGCCTTGTGAGTGCTGGGATTACAGCCACGTGCCACCATGCATGGCCTTTGCTATCTGGTTTAGACTTGCCTTGAACTCACTGTGTAGCCTAGGCTGGCCTCAAACTCTCTGTGATCCTCCTGCATTAGCCTCCCAAGTGCTGGGATTGCAGGTATGTGCACCACACCTGACCATTAAATATACTTCACAGCATATGCATATATAGTTGTTCTTAAATATTATGATGTAGGGTTAGGACATTATCTATTGTTCTGGTGGCTCAGATATTTTTCTTTCTTACTTAAACCATGCCTGTCATGCATTATCCACAATTTCTAGTATTAGTGTTTTTAAGTTGAGAACTTTAAGTGCAACCGGGGATTGAACCCAGGTCCTTGCCCTTCCCCAAACAGGCGCTTAGACCACTGAGCTATCTCTGCAGCCTCACCGAGATATATGATCAGAATATAAGTTCATGGGCAGGAGAAAAAGACATGCACTGATGAGCAGTCAGTTAGCTATGAAAGGAGAAAAGCCTTGTGATTTAGCTCAAGCTTTGCCTCAGCTGGCTGCGGAGTTGTGGTATTAGCAGTGATCTACGTGGTGTGACAATGAGAAAGGACACAAAAGTTTCCATTGAGAAATGTTGTGCAGTTCACACTGAAAACACTGAATTTATTTCAAGTGAATGTAAAATTCAGCACTTAAGCTGGCTTATCTCTCAGAAAGAGAGAGAGAGAGAATAAAGAAACAGAAAAATGTTAAAACAGTAGATGCGGACTCAGAAAACCTAGATCCAAGACTCAGCTCTGCTGGTCACTCTGGATGAGCTTGGGATCCACTTGAATAATCTCTGTGTGTCTTTTCTGGGTGTCTTCAGATAGTACCCGAAAGAGTGATTTGGACTCAAACTATGGCAGCCCCAAACTGTCGCTGTCATAAAAAGAGCAGTTGAAACAAAGCATCACTTGTAGGAACTGTACTGCACTGGTCACAACTCTCAGTGGCAAATGATAGTATTGATTATAGGTGAATAAGTAGGGATGGAAAGGGGTACTAAGTTGTGCTCTGTACATGTGCAACTCCCCAAAAGGAAGTAAATGTGTACTACACACGTGGACTATACACGTGTGAGCATTGTAAAAGGATATGAGAGCAACTGACAAAATCTTTTGGATGACAGAAGTGCTGAGCCGGAGGTAAAACTGTCAGAGTCAATATCCCAAAACCTGTATCAAAGAACTGGCCTTCAGCTGCCAGGGGGACAGAGATGTAAACATTTATGTTACCGTGCACACTAAAATAACTTTAGCCTAACTAGTGTGGACATCACCATCTCCATTGATGTACCAAGGACTTGTCCTTGCTCCCTGATGGCAGAGAGAGAGAGAGAGGAGAGAGGAGAGAGGAGAGGGGAGAGGGGAGAGG
>NW_004524658.1:10629140-10658535 GCF_000260255.1 Octodon degus | reverse complement strand
TTATTTTATTTATTTTACTTTTATGTTTTCATGGACACATTTTATTTTTTATTTTTATTTTTGTAATTTTATTTTGAAGAGTAAAAAGAGAGCAAGAAAAACAAAAGCAAAGACCGAAACAGGGTAACATACAACAATACACACATTATAGTTTTTCAAAACTAGAATATCTGACTAACAGTGATTGATAAATTATCTGGTTTAATCATCAAATCTGTTGCTCAGATGAACAGATATAGTTACACAAGATGGGACATATGATTGAATATTACAACATGCTTCCAAGAAATCTTAAATTTAAAAACTTAAAGGTGTAACAGACACAGTTAAGTGGAAAGAAATAGAACTTAAGGTTTTAACAACCAAGAAAGAGAAAGGAGAAATGTTAGGAAATAAGGTAAGGGCAAAACCATACATGTATATATACAAGATGGCTAAGATAATAGTCCTAAGAATTTCATCATGTTTTTGAAAATAGCAGTTAATGGGTAGAATTCTCACTGTGACTAACTCTACATGTTAATATCTATGAACTAAGCAACTACATTGAGGACAGCAGTGTATAATACTAAAACCATGCTTGAAATACCTATCATCTTGGTCTTCTAAATGTGTACCATTTCTAATATCATATCAATTATTACTATACTTTCTTTAAAATATTTTTTAAATAAGGTAATAAAAGAAAATAAGACTCAGGATGCCTTATTTTAGAGACCATGCTCCTATATATAAGGTTCCCCTCTATTCTATCCTATTCTTATATTCCCCTGGGGCCTGAAACAGCTGTCTCTGTCAGGAAGGGGTTTAGATTCTGAGCACCTAAAATGAATATCAAATGTCCACCCAGGCAGAAAGCAGCCTCTCTGAGGCCACCACAATGGGAGGGACCCTGAGAAGACATGCACCCAAGTGAAGAGAAAGTGTCCAGGGAGTTGAGTCAAGTAGACTTTTGTCCTTACTTTAGGCGGTAAGCCAGGCAAACTTGGAAACCTGAGGGAATTCTCTCATTCTGAGTGATACAGAATGCTGTTTTCCATGTATTCCCAAGGTAAGGAGAAAATCTGAGATGAATGTCCTGGCTTTAATTTAGCACTTTTTAAGGGTGATGAATGAGTACTTTTGTGTGCCTGCTGGAATGGGAACAGGAATGGGATGTATCCCTAGTGGGATAATGGGACAGAGCTGTCAGACTTTAACTTCCAAGTGTTAGTGGGATTTAGGCAGCTGTGATTAACCTGACAAATCAGGGAGAGGATGGTTTGAAGGGATCCAAACAGCTGAGCCAATCTGGCACTCTTCACTCCTGCATCCTTGAGGGCCTCAGCACACAATGGCTTGGCTCCACTCTGGTACACATTTGCTGTCAGGCTTCCAAGACCGGGCCCCAGCGATGCTGAGTGCCGAAGTCAGGGCCAAGATTCTTTGGCTGTGTTCCTCACCTGTGCCCAGGGAGGCTGTTTCTAATCCTGTTTTGGAATAGGGTACAGTAGGGAAGATCTCATTCGGAGATAATCAGCCAGCAGTTATCACACCTAAGGTGGCCTTTAAATTATGAGCCATTTATATATTTAGCAAATATTTATTGAACACCCACAGTGCCCAAGACACAGGGTGACAGTGGATGGAGAGAGAGAAGAGAAGCACACAGCTCTGGACTCAGGAAGGTTACAGGAAAGGACTAAGACTTGGCATGGAGCACCTAGGGGAAGGGAATCCTTCATAAGTTATCATAAAAGGATACGTAATGTTTCTGTTTTCCTCATGGGTTGTACTGTTTTCCTCATGGGCTGTGATAGTTCTCCTTGGTGAGGAGTAGATTATGCTTCTGAGTAAGCTGATGAGTGCTGGACTGGTTAGTACTGGTTACCCAGGGTGGATGGGACTCCCAAACTCTCACACCCCTTAGAAGTGTGTGTGAGAGTTGGATCTACTTGGCACAGCCAGGTTGGGGGTCTTCTAATTGCTGCTGACAGTTAAAAATAGTCTCTTTTGTGTTCAACTTCTGCTGGGCTGACTCCTTTGTGACTTATTTTGCCTTCTATAAGCACATGGATAGGTTCAGATGGTCAAAGAATTCTAATGAAGTCAAGTTTCTACTTCAACTGTTTTGTATCTGGGACACTCCCTCAGGAGAGCAACAGTTTTTCCTGGGTTCTGCCAACTCTTCTGTTACAAAAACAAAATTCACCAGTGGCTTTCAACTTTGGAAATCAAAAGCATTGCTGGCCTCTGAGACTGATCTTGGGCCTAGGCCTTGGGATATGGAGCAGAACCTCCTTTTACAGGGAATAGTCGAGAGCAAGACTCATGGGCTTTGATGAAGGCCATCCTGACACGGCCTGAAGCCGGTTGAGACCACAGGGCTGTGTGTGCTGAGACTCAGAGCTGCTGACTCACAAAGTCCACAAGTGCCAGCCAATGTTCCTCCTCTAGTGTGAACCAGAATATCAAACCTGTGGCAAATTCTATGAAGTCAATAACTGCTGCTATTGATCTCATACCCAGCTGAGAATCTGAGGTGCAGAAGGTTCAGGTTCCATATAGGTGAGTGGAGGAATTGGGTCAACCCCAAACCCAGACCTTTCATTACTCTGCCATGCTGGCTATAGGGGGCAATGTTCTCATGAGACTAGGGAACGCAGGACAGTGACTGTCTGCTGCCATAGGCAGGAAGTCTGTTCCATTCTGACCTAGTCTCAGCCTATTTAATTTCTCTATCCAGATGTTATCTCCACCATGCAGATGGGTCTAAGAGGAAAGTCCAGCCCCATGGATCTTGTTCTGGCCAGTCCCATACTGGTCTATGAGTTCCTTGAGGTGACATGTTGCTCCATCTGTCATCATGTAGTGGCCAGTGCAAGGCATTGGCCTGTCATATGTGAAGGGAGGCACTGAAACACCCTCCCTGGGGTCTTACCTGCCAGTAAGGATGGGCTGTTCTAGGAATATTTGATAAGAACAGTCTCATTCACAGATGGGAGCACAGATCTCTAGCACTTAGAGCATCACTGGTGACATTAACATTTTATTTTTATTTTTTTAGATATTAACATTTTATACTGGTGATTTGGTATTTTTCCAAAAGAACAAAGCGTGTTCATGTGCTGCTTTCTTTGTAACAGTTGTGCCATGTTAGACTCAGGATTGCCCTGACATTCTTTCTTGCAGTGAGAGCTCAGGTCTGTGACAGGTTGTAGTATTTCAAATACAGCATTGGTGCATACATAGCCAAATGAGTTCTCCCTTCATCTTAGCAAATGTCTTTTTTTTTTTTTTTTTTGGAGGAAAGGGCCAATTATAACAGTGTCACTTTTTTTTTTTTTTTGGCGGAACTGGGGATTGAACTCAGATACTTGTGTTTGCCAGGGAAGCACTTATTCTACTGAGCCATCTCCCCAGCCCCAAAAGAGCCAATTATAGATCCATCTAAAAATTATCACTCTTGTGAACAACTGGAGATGGTAAATTTTTGTAATGTCATCACTGAGGTTTAAATGGAGAGTCTCATGTTAAGTTTCTCACTTTCTGACATAAGTGCTCTTCCATTTTCCTTACTTCATTCTTTTTATATGTACTAGTGATGGGGGTCTTAGCTCCAGCAGCCTGCTTGTTCAAATAAAGAAGGCAACAGCTAAGAAGACTAAATGTCACATTTAAAGAATGACAAGGCAGGAAGCAAAAGTTTGGGCCACTGAGAACATCTTGGAAAATCCCCAACAGCTCTGAGTGTTTCAGTTCATATTTATTGTATACAAAATAAAGATTTAGTTCAGAGCTTTTGTGAGTCATTTTTTGTTAACTTTCAGTGAATGTAATCTTGCTGATCTTGGTGGCATCTTCAGTCCCTGACTTTAGAAGAATGATGAAGCTTGAAATAAAAGCTAACAAGAATCATTGCTTAATGTGTGGAAATAACCTGCCAAAGCGACACATTGAAGAGTTCTACCGCAAGCATGCTTTTCTAAAGAAGGGATGAGGCATTTCTCCATAATCCACCAGGGAAGATTTACTCTGAAGTACAAGCAGTATATATTAAAGTTTTGAGAGTGATGTCATGAGGCGAAACCATCTCATCACTGACTGATGAACAGTTCCTAATCTGGACAGTCAGATATTTGTGGCCACACCATTTTTCAGGAAAGGAAAAATTTTAGTTTAAAATCAGTGCAAATTATATGGGCAAAAATGTCTACCAGTGGACAAGGGTCATTCATCCAGTTCCTGTGGCTGGGAACTAGTAACCTCCGCCTCGTCTGGGATTAGTAAAAATACAAAATCTTGTATCAAATTATGACCCAATGTAATATAAGGGGCGGGGCCCAGCAATCTTTGTCTTAACAAGCCCCATAGGTGATTCTAATGTAAGCTAATGACTGAAAATCACTGCTTTTGATTATTTTCCAAGTTTCAGGCTAAGTGTCATATGTAAGGTGATCTGCAGTTACTGTGCCTCCCCAATCCCCACCCTCCCCCAGCTCTAGGGTTATCAGCATCTTCTGATTTGATACTTGGCCTCGCACTGATCTCTCCAGAGGAGGCGTCCTCTGATGGCAAATGAAATAGTAGATGCTCTGCTCTTTGAATCAATCAGTCATGCACATTGTAGTTCCTTCCTCCCAGGAGCCCGAGGTGAACCACTAGCCGGGCATTTCTACATTTGAACTCATCTATTTTACCAAGAGGAACTGAGTCTGTGGCAACTATCCTCTCTTCCTTCATTGTTACTACACTAAGAAAATTCCAGAACTAACCACGTCTATTTGTCTAGTTTAAAAGAATTTGCCTTTTAAAATGTAAGATTTGCTACCCACCAATAATTCAGAATGTAACAACCCAGCGTCAGGCAACTGATCATGAATACTAAATAGATAACAATACAGCAAAGCTTTCTGGCCAGTTAGGATGTTTTGCTGGCTTACACATGTTACAAAAGGTGAAGTCTGCAACTAAACTCAACATGCATTTAAACAAAGGTAAATAATACATGAGGGAGCTTTGTTTATGTATTTAGATTAGAAGCTATCAAAATTAATGACCTATTCCTTCCCTTATAAAAAAGTCTTTAAAATGAAATGTACCTACCCATAAATTAGTCTGATCTGATTTATTCTGGCAGGAAATGTCTTAAATCTTTCCTACTTCACAACTACATTGTAAGTTACTGTCTCAGAGGATGGAAGTAGGTATGTGGACAGGAGGAACTGCATGTTGGAGCAGCTTCCTTTAGGAAAGAAGGAATACCTAGGGGAGACACATGCTCAGTAGGAGCTAGTTGATTGTTTAAGACACATGACTTTAAAGGATAAAACTAATTTCTCATTTAATTATAGAGACTTTCTGGTGTATGCTTATAGTTGCATGCTGGTATGGTGAGTTGTGTAGGAACTATACAGTTCAGCTGAAACTAGAGCTGTAAGTTCATATAATTAAATGCATGTCAAATCTTTATTGTGACATAATCTGCTATAATTAAAGGAACAACAAGTCTTCGGGATTTCTTTCAAGTTGTATAAGCTGATACACACAAATATAGCAATAAATTTTCAAAACAGAAAAATTTAATCATATAGGGATAGAAAAGAAAAGAGGTTACAGGGAGTGGAGGGAAAGGAACTAGGGAGATATAGGTAAAAAGACACAGAGTAGCAGGTGTGTGGGACAAACGGGGGTGAGTGACACACAGCAGGAGGATATTGTGTCCTTACGGAAGCTTGATGGCGTGGTATTGCTCTCGAGGTTATGGCTGCAAAAAGAGTCTTTAAGAACTTAGACATCCACACACATCCACGCACACAGGATAGTTGTATGAGATGATGGGCATGACAATTTTCTTTCTTTCTTTCTTTCTTTCTTTCTTTCTTTCTTTCTTTCTTTCTTTTTTTTTTAGTACTGGGTCTACAGGGTCCCATGCATAGACTGAACCTGTAGTGATCCT
Organism: Octodon degus; assembly: GCF_000260255.1. Classification (NCBI taxonomy): domain Eukaryota; kingdom Metazoa; phylum Chordata; class Mammalia; order Rodentia; family Octodontidae; genus Octodon; species Octodon degus. The sequence goes on along the minus strand of NW_004524658.1, from coordinate 10,652,597 downwards.
CCTGTTTATAGCCTCCCAAGTGCTGGAATTACAGGGGTGCACCACCACGCCCAGTCTCAATCACCATCTCAGCACACCCCGGGGCCTTTTCTTGACTATAACTATATTATGTTATATATCTTAACTATATATAATAAATTTTAGTTTTAAAAAATTTCAGGGCTGAGGCTGTAGCTCAGTGAGTAGCGCACTTAACTAACATGAATAAGGCCCATAAAAACCAACGAACAAAAAAACAGGAACTCCAATAGAACTACTGAAAATTTTACTTGGCCCACTCTGTGAATTTTGGAATGCTATTATTTTATTGAGTATTCAAAACATTTATGAAAAAAAGTCTAAAAATAAATATTTAAATTAATGCATAAAAAAAGAGAAAACATTTATGCTGCAGACTGTATGTCACAAACAGTGGCCTGACATCCAGGTGGCAGCTACCAGTAGGGCTGTAGGTACCGTTCTACTTCTGACATGAAGTATTTTAACTGCCAACCCGAATAAGCTGGAATCACACGCTGAGCATGAAGCAAGGCTAGGAAGAGAGTAAAGGTAATTGCTCCAGATTTTCCTGGGACCCGGACATCGTTTCACCGTGGGACACAACCTTGCGGTTCTGTGCTGGGAGTCCTGATAATGAACAGTAACGTCTGAGGTAGGGAGGAGAGAAAAACAGTGAACAGAGAAAGTAAGAAGAAGCAAATTAAAGACTTAAAAAGTCCCAGGGCAGCGTGCAGGGAAGCAGCCGGGTGGAGGTTAACACAGCGATCCCGAGTGGACCTTGCCGGCTCGCTTCACCCCTCCGCCGGGCGAGGCGCGCCCTGGACACGGCCCAGCCGCAACTGTCTTCCTCTGTTTGTAGAGCACCTCTGCAGGTTGATGATACAAGGTTTTATATCTGATAATCAAACCACCCGGCTGTAAAAGCATTTATGTCACGGGACTGAGTTCCAGCAATGTCGACTTTGGAGCTGAGCTGTAAGGGTGCTTTTGTCTACCTTCCTCTGACCTTAGGATAGTAAGTATACAGAGATGAAGAGCACCGGGCGGGGATGTACGCGGCCTCTGCGGACCTGTTCCTGGGCTGGAGAAGTAGCGTGAAACCACATTAATAGGGCTGCGGACCCAGGCAGCTGCCCCTCTCAGCAGCCCAGGACTGCTCTTGAGCTGTCCTAAGCTATGCAATTGCTTCCTCAAGCACCTCCCACAATTTTAGATGATCAAAAGATCATCTAAACCCTTATTTGCCAGCATTCAATGAAAATCCTGTATTTCTGATCTTACCTTATGAAGAGCAAACTCAGCCTTCTGAGTGAAAAATAAAGATTCACCATAGTAACAGTTATCCAGTGATTGGCAGACTAGGATTGGCGCGGCTCCCTCGGGATTGCGGTATCACATAAAGTGAGTCCCAGTGTGGGGGCTGGCAGTGTGGGGCCCGCCACCCCACCCCTCAGAGAGCCCTGCACGTAGCCTGCTTTATAACTCAGTCTCCAGTATAGTATGTTTGATGACAATATTCCTATAATAAGCCTGAAACATGAAATCTTGATGAAATAATATTTTGTTTCACAAAAGGATCTGTAGTGCATGTGCAGTGACTCAAATACAGGCCTAGGCCGGGCAGATAGCTGTGCGGACTAATGCGCAATCCCTGGCCTGCAGTGCCGGCCCCACCCCTGCTGAGACGAAATTGATACTGGGCATGGTGGCGTGCACCTGTAATCCCAGTTCTTGGGAGGCTGAACACAGGAGGATCACTAGGAGTCCGATCTACATGGTGAGACCTTATAGACCCTGTACTAACTACAGAAACAAAAACAACAAACAAACAAACAGATAAACAAAATCAAATACAGGCTCACAGTGCACTGAGCTCCCCACCTTCCTAATGCCTGGATGTCCACGTAGAGGCTGTCGTTGGTGCCCAGGTCTCTCCTCTTATCCCCCTGCCTCGTTATTACTGGTTCCCGCCCCACCCCTCAAGTGCATTGCTCTATAGAGAGCCACACAATTTAACGGACTTAGGTCCTGTCTCCAAGACAGGCCCACGGATCTGCTGGAGACAGGATCAGCAAGTTGCATGTGCCGCATGCCCTTTATGAAGCTCTGTGTGCTCCACTCTGATGACAGCGGGAGTACCATTCCTTCCTCAAGTTAGCTGTCCTTAACCCTTAGCTCCTGCAGTACTGGGACACACACACACACACACACACACACACACACACAGACGCACATACATATACATTAGCTATACACTAGCTCCTTTGGATCTTCAAAATATTTTCCTCATCACAGTTTTTTTTTTTTCCCATCACTTTCAACTTACATGCGTAACACGCCAATAAATGCATACTATTTCCTCTATAACTGATGTCACAGATATCATTTCCAAAGCTTACTTTGTTTGGGCCCATTTTAGGTCTTTCCCCAGGAGGGACTCTCCTACCTTGTACTACCTGCTGTCCTTCTCTCCTTGCAGTGGACAGCTATGGTGTGCTTCATTGCACACATGCCTTTCTTTCCATTGTCTGGTGTTGTTCATTCTCCACATCCAAATTCTATATGCCCAGCTTTGCTCTCCAGGCATTTGTTACTTTATGAATTGCATCCTAATCCTGGCAATATAACCAGTTATCTGGAGAGCTGTAGAAAAATATCAAGGAGTTCTGACTTAACTACTTGGGTGGGTCCAGGTGTTAATATTAGTAACAACTACTCCCTTGTTTCCCATGGGCACCCAGAACCCAGAATCACTGCCCAATGGTCAGCAGGCCTCTTGAGTGATAACTGCTAAGTGATCAGCTGAGCCTCCTCATGTCTCCAGGCTTGATTAGAAACGTTCTGAGTGTATCTTCCACTCCCACAGCACCCACATCATTTGGAAACTTGCTAGCAGCACAGATTTCCCAGCCCCTCCCCCTTGACCACTGAATTTTGAGACACTCTGGGAGTGCGACAGAGGGATCTGTTTTAAGAAGCCCTCTGGCTGGTTCCAATGCAGATCAAAGTTTGAGAATGACTGCTTGACCCCCATTTCTGCAGCTAGATGGTGTTCAAGGCACCTTCTGGATTTTCCCGTGTCCTCTGGGTCTGTTGTTCCTATAGAGCCTTCTCTTCTGGATCCATATTCTTGTGACTGATTCTGCTGCAGCAGTGGATTTTGATGCAAACCTCTACACCCTTTCAAGAATCCATTCACACAGAAATCATGGGGAACAAGCAGGCTTTATTGAAGAGACATGGAGGAAGAAGTGGTCATGCCACACATTCCAGAGAAGTCAAGTTATGCGATGACTTTGTTACTGGAAATTCCTGCTCTCTTTTAAGCCATTGTTGTCTTTGGAGCTGATGTTCCCTTTGGGCTGTATGTCATTCTGTTTCTTCCTTTCTCATCAGCGCCTTCAGAGCACTAAAATATCATCTTTTTGTTGTTGTAACCAGCTTCCACTGGTTAACTTGGATTCACAAACTGCTCTTAACTAGATCTACCCTGTCAGCAGCAGTTTTAGGTCACATATCTTTTTGTTGTTGCTTTTTCAAACCACATAACCCAAAGCTAAATGGGCATCCTAAGGCAGATCTGGTTTTCATACTTTCAGAAAGTATAGATCATCACCGTGGCCCTTCTCAGCTTTGCCTTGCTACCTGGTCCACACACTAACTAGATCAAAGCAGTACCAAGTACATGATTAAAAAGGAAAATTTGAAACAGCTGGTTGTTTTGCCTAAATAACAGCAAGCTACCAGTTGGGTTGCTTTTCTTTCACATTTTTCCTTTTTTATAGAACTGAGTTTCTTGGGGAGTAGGGAGGGTGTCAAGCAGGCAGTGCCTTCTTTTGTGTCAGCCTCCAAAATGATGAGTTTGGTTTGTTTCATTTTCAAGAGGGTGTTAAGAGAAACACTGCTACTACAAATTTAGCAAGATGGGAAAATTCTTGAAGGGAATGTATTCTCCAAATGCCAAATACTATCTAGAAAATTGTATCAGACTTTTCTAGAAATCAGAATTACTAATGAATAAATTTGCTTGGGAGTGATTTGAATGTGTCCAAAATAAGGACGTTTTTACCTTTCATAAGGTAATGAAGACAGTGAATAGATTGTTCAGTGGACTTCTGATGTGATGCGCATCCATTCTGGCAGGTGTGCTGTGCTCAAATATACATAAGAATAGTTTAAATGTAAATAGGGTTAATGAATTTTAATTTTCTTCTGGATCTTGTATTCATGCCTCCATTTGCATAGTGACTTATTTCTCAAGCCCCTTTGTAAATATTGTAATGAAATAAACATAAGAGGAGAGCACAAAGCAGTGAATGCCATTAACAGCAGACAGCCCTCCGTGCAGGCCAACTGGAATCATATCACAGGGCCGCAGTCATCTGGGATGCATGAGCTAGATAAGAAAGCCAGCTGATCCTCCTTCCTAAAGGAGAGTTATTTCTCTTAGTTTTTTTTTTTTTTTTTTTTTTTTTTTTTTTTAGCTTAGTATAACTTTATGTACTTCAAGTGATCAAGTTTCTGAACACGGCTTCAAAAGATTCTTTGTTGTGCTTCTGTCTGAAGTGACTGTGGTCCCAGAGATATGTGCAAGGGATAAGGAAGGGAGGTATCTGCGCAGCCCTCCTTGGGCAAGAACATTGTCACTGCCTCCTGCTGGGGACAACTGGGCAGGTCCCAAAGTTAGCTGGAGTACACAGTAAGACAAACAAGACTAAGTACCCTCAGCATTGCGTTCATGCTTTTTATTGTCAATTTTGGGGAAAGTACCTCTGTGTCTGTCTGTCTGTCTGTCTGCCTCTCTCTGGTGTTTAAGATGATTAATGGTAATAATTACCATTATATCTTTCAGCCCTTTCTTTCCTGTCAAGCTATTCTAGCCAGCAGCCGCTCTTGAAATGGCAGATCTTTCTATACCCTTCTGGGGTTCTGGGCCTGTGCCTAAAGCACTGTAAGATAGCAGTGTGTGTGTGTGTGTGTGTGTGTGTGTGTGGTGGGGCTGCTGTACAGAGCCTAGATGATGGAATCAGGAGGACATCTACTTCAACTACTGTGTAAAACAAGAACAATAATTGTTGTCCTACAATTCTGGTGGGTGGGTTCCCGGACTTACTACCTGTAGAACGTTGGAAGAATGTATTTCCAGGTGCTTATACACTTTAGCTCTCACTAGTTCCTCTGCTCAAAATATGCTTTCTCTTTCTCCATAAAACTCTTGCACCATGGGTCATACATTGCCACCCCATGCCCCAGCTGTCTCATTTAGGGCAGAACTAATTGCTGGCTCCTCTTACATTTTTCTTTAAATATTTCTATCATTGCATGATATTTACTAGGTTCTGTTAAATTTCATCTACAAATTTTGCTCGTATTTCTAGGCTACACATTTCTCAAAGGCTGGACCTTCTATTTTGCTTCTGCCTATTGATTATTCCTCTGAATCTAACGCAAAGCTTGGATGGAGCAGATGCTTCATATGTATTTGCTGGGTGAAACATAAGCACTATGTAAGCCTTTTACTTTTGGATAAGTATGACTGAGTGCTCACTGTGTGCTCAATATTGCTCTGTGTGTGTGTGTGTGTGTGTGTGTGTGTGAATAGAGCATGCTTATTACTCTCTGCTGACTGCAGAGCCTGAGTCATTTGTACATGTAATTGTGCTGTAATAAAATGGGCAGGACCAGGGGATAAAGCGGAGGAGCTGGGAGGCTGCTTTCCAGTTAGCACACACGTCCACAGTTGTGATCCCTTGGACTGCCCATTAGCTTTTGAATAGCCTTTGCATATTTGGGGCAATTCCCAAACTATGAGTCTCAGGCAGGATGTAAGTGTGTGATACTGGGCTTACCAATAAATGTGAGGAGTTTTGGTTTAAAGGGCCACAAGGCCAAGTGAGACTTCCCTTCTCTGGCTCACAGGGCTAGGAGGCAGCTGATTCCCTGGGGTAGGGGAGGTAGTAATGATTCAGAGAGAAAAACTGGTCTCGGGTGGGTGACCACCAAATGATATAGGGAACCTCCAAATGACATAGGGAAAAACGATCTCCTGACTTGACCTGGACAAGTTCATGTTCTTTAAAACTGAAGAATTAATTTTAGGAATAAATGGAGGTTATGAGCAGAATATACTTATTGAGGGGAAGAAAGCTCCTGTCCAAGAAAGGGACAGGAGGGGGGCCCGAGCGGGTAGTCCCCCGGGAAGCTGTCTCTTCCAGGGACTTTTATAGAGTAAAACCATGTGGCAAGGCAGGTCTAAGGTGGTAGAGAACACGGGAACTCGCTTAGGTGGATGTGGGATGGAACAAAACTATGGCCACCCAATGGGATTACAAGAACCATTGCTCAGGTAAAATTGATTAAATGCTCAGGTTGCCTAAATTCACAGAGAGAATTCTGTTGTTTTCCACTGAAAACCTTGACTATTAGAATTTTGTTGAACCAAATGCTCTTGTCTAGAAGTTTCAGGCAGTAATGATGATGACTATCACGTGGCCTGTTTAGGACTATGGCCTTAAAATTCCAGCAAGACCTCATTAGGATCCTCCAAGTGTTGCATAGCAATAGGTACCTACCAAAGGAAGGATAAAATCGTGAAGTTCAGTTATTATCAGTGGCAGTGGACTGTTCATGAAAATTTAGTTTTCTTATTATAAAAGGTTGGACTATACAGTCTGAAATGTGCCTCCAATTTTTACTAAATAACACATTTTTCCTATTACTGGTAAAGGTTACAGGGCAGAAGTGCGAGTTTGTGCCTTCATTTGCTATCTGTCTCAATCTTTGAAAGCAAATTGGTTACAATCAGCAGAGGGAGCTAAAATCAGGAAACCAGAAAGCTGAAATGAAAGGAAGCCTGTGTTTTAAGCAAGATTTTCCAGCATAAAAGAAGGTCAGGGAGAGTTCAGCTAGGATTTTTTAAAGGAAAAAATAAGACTGAGAGAAAGTAAAGTGATCAGAAAATTGTTATAAGAGCAATAATAACAGATTAAAAAAAGAGGGAGAATTAAAAGATATGATTAACAGCTGTCACTATTTCAATTGACAAAGCTGGTTAATTGCCCATGTAATCCAAGTATATAATTTCCCACCTAGTGTACTTCACTCATGAGAATCATAAATGAATTGCATATGTTACTTTTATTAGGTTGCTGAGGAAGTGAGTCCATGGAATAGCTCTGATTTAGAGAGAATGATGATAATAAAAGTAGCCTTGTTATACGTTATACGTTATGCATATGCAAAGGTCTCCACTCCTTACAAGTTGAAGTCCTTACAGACTGGAAGCAGGCAGGCAGGCCTTAGGATATATTGCTCTTTGTTGCGGAGGCCCAAAGTGGAGGCCCACAGAGCTGAACACACTTGCCCCAGGGTCAGGCTTTCTGGCTTGCTGTGTGTTGTCACATGCACATCATGAAATTCATTGTTGGACTCTGGTTTATAACAACTAATCATCCCATAGAAGTCCACACATCTAAAACCAGACTCCTCCTCACCTACTTGTTCAATTCCACTTCTCCCCTTTATTTACTCAATTCACAGCCATTCACAGAAAGGCAGTTGGCTTCATGCATATTCTGATTAGTGTTGGGCAGAAGCAAAGCCTAAACAAATTGCTGGGATCTGTTTCTTTATCTCCCTCCCCTTTGTCCTTCATTCCTTAATACTTCACAGATGTTAAGTGTAAAGAACAGCAGGGTGAATGCGGAAAACCTTTTCACTCTTTTAAAGCTTGAGCAACTTGGCTACTTCAAAATATCCCAATCCTGCAAATGCTGCTAGATTCCAGCTTTCATTCCTTTACATTTCAACATTAGATTTTTTTTTTTTTTAAACTACACTAGAGGACTCTTTTTCCCTCTAGTTTGGATTTTTAAAGGTTTAGTATACTTTAGATGAGAGATGAATTTGTCAAATTGAGTTATTTGGCAGAGTCTGAGCTGGCAAGAAAATCCTGTTTGATGTTTCCCTTCAGCAATTCCTATACCATTGCAATCTACAGGGCTAAAATTCCATTTCATTATATTCTAGGCTCTAGCACTCTTCTGCCATAATCCTATCATGTCACTTGCCACCCACTTCTTTCTGTGACTTGCTTAGATTACTCTAGTGATTCCAAAGCAGTAGGGAGAATTATTTCAGAGAGAAAAGCATTTCCTAAGTCACTGCTCAGATTTTTTTTTCTGGCTCAGTTATGGAGAATAAAACATATTCATTGATGTAATAAATGATAATTGTGATCACATTTCTGCGCTTTTCTATTTTGGCTCATTCGTTGACCATTTAAAAAGACTTAGAATATTTTTCCTTGGGTGCTAAAGTAATAGAAAGGTCCTAAAAGAGTTTAAGATATCATTTTCAAAAATATTTTAATGGAATTAAATCTTCCACCTTTGTGGGTAGAATGAAAGGGATGCTTTTTCTAATATGTCAGAACTTCACTCCTGATAAAAGGATCACCCACCTCAGTCAGACAATACTCACAAAGAAGAGCAGACTTCATGTAGGCTCTCAGCCTTGTTTTTTTAATCCTCTGTACTTGTATTATTTTAAAAAAGTGAACCTTTTGATAATTTCACAGTGTTACTGTTTTCTTTGGGATACACCTTTGCAGTTTAAGGCATCAGAGATTTTTGACGCTATTTATTTATTTTCTGTATCTTAGTGAAGGGTCTACAGGGTGTTCAGGGTCTCACTACTAGATCGGACTCATAGTGATTCTCCTGTTCACAGCCTCCCAAGTGCTGGGATTACAGGCGTGCCCCACCACGCCGGGTCTCAATTGCCTTCTCAGCGCGCCCTGGGGGCGGGGCCAGCACTGCAGGCCCGTGTGATGCCATTTTTAAACCTTTTAAAAAATATTTATGTACCACACATGGGAGCTTTGCGTCTCTAGAAAGTCAGTAACAATAGATCTTTGTCCTGCAAGGATTTGACATTTACAGTCTGCACTGGTTTCGTTTGGATCATAAGATCAGTCATATGTACTTTATTGCAATTTTGAGAAAGTGTGCATCAGGGTTTGGTAAATGATGGCAGGTGACAGTTCAACATTCGCTTCCCTGAGAGTCAAGCTTTCTACCTAGCTCCTTTCCATTAATATGACTTTTTACATTGTTTTTAATTTACAAAGAATTAAAGAAACAACTAAAACCAAAAGCAAAACAACAAAAGCCAATAAAAATGATACAGAATTTTAAAACAAGGTGATAGGAAATGAACAATGCTTGCTATATCACATACTGTTATCTTTCAAGTGGTTGTTCAGATTACCAAATATGAGTATGCAGGATTGATCAAACAATTATGCATTAATTATTCCTTTTAACAAACCAATGGAAATTAGCAGTTCAATTATTTTAGCTATCTTGTGTATGTACATTAATATAATTTTAAGTAATTGTTGTTCTTTGCTAACTTTTATACATTTTCCACACATTTATATGTTCGTGTGTGTATGAAAATGGCAAATTTTAGTGATGTGAAGACCTGTCTAGAAAATTTGGTTTTTATTTTTATTTTTATTTTTTTTATACCAGGGATTGAAATCAGGACCTTGCACTTGCCAGGCAAACACTGCAAATTTGGTTTTTAAAGGGCTAGTTTATAAGCACTTGATACAATCTAGGGATTGTACAAAATGGAAGTGTTATTTCAGTGCAAAAACCTGTGATTTCTGCATGTTATCTCTCAGCTTTATTTTATATCATCTATTTGTCATGATGAACTTGCTCATATATTTGTATTGAGGATAACAAATATATAACAGGGTATTATTAATAGTCATTTTCTTTGAAATAAACTTATCAGATCATGCTTTGTTTACAAAGAAAGTTCAGTTTGTATATGCAAATAGGAGTAGCTTTCATTATAGCCAGAAGGATGAATGAGCTTCAAATGTTTTGATAATTTCACACTTCACTTTTGAGAAATCTGTAGATTCGTACATGCTACCTGGGTTACAGTACACATGGTATGTGGCATAGATTTGCTGGCTGAGCATCTGAGCTACTCAGGTGGGGAGATTACTCTGAAGACACCTGTTCATCAGATTTGGAAGCTAAAGGATTAGAACTGTCAGGAGCCCTCTTGGTTTCCTCTGCTGTACAGAGCGATTTCCAGGGCAGCATGCTGGCCTGCTTTGATTCCAGGACTACTGTGAATCTAAAGCCTAAGAGGGATTAAACATCAGCACTACAAAGTGCTGACTCAGTTGGTCCAGAAAAAAAAAAAAATCCATTATATCATAAATAATTTCTTCTACAACATAGATGTGGGAAATCCTTACTGTGAAATTCTATCCTTAGAACACTGACTTCACAGGATAACAGCTCACCAGGAGGAGGAGTTGTGGTCTGTTTAGTACCTTAGTGGCTTGATCTTATATTAATTCCGCAAATAGGTCAGCCAAAAGCTTACTGGCTTACAGAATATGTACAGTGTTTTCAATTGGGAGGAGAAAATAAATGAAAGACAGAGGAAAACAATTTTTATAGATTTTTTTTCAGGGAAAAGAAGCTTAAGCAATAGTCCTAGAAAATCCTTTTTGGGGTTTTTTTTTATGTGGTGTTAATTTGATTTTGATGTTAATTTAGATTTAAAGTTCCCTTCATCCATTTGCTTACTAAAAAGCTGAAAACAATTTTATTATTTATTACTAAATCAAGTAATTAGACAGGCTTTTGCCTCATTATTCAATTGAAGTCCCTTGAATGTTAATGCATTTAATGTCTTTTTAACCAACTCTGCTATCTCTACCTATTTAATTCCTTCTAAACTTACTAGAAGTTTTCAAAGTGGTTTATATTCTCTTCCTCAGAGTTTTTAGTTGTATTCACATTATTATCACAGTGAAGGAGAAAAGCCATGATAAATGTACTGGGAAAAAAAAAATCAAAGAAAGTACCAGAATACTAAAATGGATACGTTAAGGTAATAGAATTATGGGTAGACTTTTTCTTTTTGTATTTTTTAAACTTTAGTATCTTTGAACCATTTACTAGTAGAACAATTAGTCTATGAATATGAAAGTACATTTGTATCTGTCCATGACAGGTAGCTTAGGTCATTCAGATCAGTCCTCTCACCAAGCAATGATACAGATATGGAAGTAGATGTTTGAAGTCACCAGAGAGCAGCAGTGTGCCTAGAATGTGAAGGCAGTGCCTGAGAGAGGGAACCACAGAGACACACTGAAGTAATAAGAACAAACAAGCAAACCTTGGAGTCCAGAGCTCATCAAGGAAGATGTCACTGGTTTAGTGTGTGGAGAGAGACCTGGGTCTACTTTTAGTCTTTGGCATGTGGAAAGCCACTTTTTCTGGCACCCTTTATTGAAGAGGCTCTCTTTCTTCCACTGGACATGTTGGGCTCCTTCATCAAAGATAAGGCGGTTCTGGAATGAGGGGGAGACAGCTCAGCAGTGTAAGTACCTGCTGGGCAAGAACAAGGTCTTGAGTTCAATCCTTAGTGAAAAAAAAAAAAAAAAAGATAAGGTGGCTCAGTGGTTCCCTTCTGACTCTTCAGAAGCATGTTTCTATGGCTATTTCTTCTCCTCTGGTTCCTCTTTTTCTGTTTTCCTGAATTCTCTGATTCTCTGACACCTTCCTAGTAAGCTCTACTTTTTTTTTTTTTTTTTTTTTTAGAACTGGAGATTGAACTCAGTCCCTTGTGCTTGCCAGAGAAGCGCTTATTCAACTGAGCCATCTTCCCCCACCCTGTAAGCTTTACTTTTTTTTTTTTTTAATTTTTATTTTATTTATGTATTTATTTTGTGTGTAGCCAGCTCAGCCCACCAGGGGGCGGGGCTGGCTGGCATGTGGTGCTGGGGGATTGAACCGTGGTCCCTGTGCTTTGCTTAGCTTAGCTTAGCTTGTTCTAAGTAGGTGCTTTAGACCACTGAGCCATCTCTCCAGCCCCCTGTAAGCTTTACTTTTACAGGCCATTTCTAGCTATGTTGAAGAAGATACTCCAAATCTCACCTCTTTCTACCCTATCTCCTATTTCCAAGATCATTTCCTACTCCTTGGGTTGGAGTTTGGCAGGAATATGTGGAGTAGACTCCATTTTGTAGTTTATGAACTTGGGTTTTCATACTTGGGAAGCCACTGTTCTTCCACACAGCAGCCTCGACCTGCTTGTTCCACTTTTAGCTCCATTTGAGTTGCTGAATAATCGGGGACTAATACAACTCAGCCAAGCACAGTTGCCTTCTGAGTCCAGAAGTAGCTTGGGAATCTTTCTCAGCATCACATTCAAGGAAACAGTCATCAAACCATTGGTATTATCATGTAAGTAAAGACTTAGTTTCTGTCCTTGAGACAGATTGTCTCTGAAAGCTCTTTTGGCTCTAGAATTCTAGAGTTATACCTAATAGCTGGTTTTCATTTGCTGCTCAGTACTCTGTGGGTGAGAAACATGAAGGGTAGATGAACCACAGAAATTGGTGAAATGGGTACAGTTATGGATACCTTCATTTAACCTAAAATTATGTCTACAACTTCATAGTTTTCTATCCCAAGTAGAACATCTGGTAAGACGGACTTTGCTGTAGTGTGATTATATCGTTGAAGTGTGTTAGTTGAAATCCCTGATTTTCAATCTTTAAAATCTAGTGTTCTTCATGATATCATATGCAGCTAGATCCAGTCTCCCATTCTCCCTCTAGAATAACACCTTATCCAGGTGCACCTGCTGCAGTTGTTCTCCGAGCTGGGGCTCTGCCATTTCTAGTTATGTACACAGGATTTGTGGAGCAGGTCATCCAAGTGTGTCCCAGAGTGGGACCCTAGAATCAGCAGTGCTTTCAAACTATGCCAGAAAATAGGGATGGAAGGCTTTGGATTAAAAGAAAGTTATGGTAAAAGTATGTTATGTAGATGTATGAACCTGCCAAAGTGAAAATTATTTACTTGTAGAGAAATATTATGGCAAAGTACACAAAGAATTTCACCATTTAAGCTTCTGTTTCTTTTTGTCTTTTTGAGACCGGGTCTTGCTATGTAGTTCAGGCTTGCTTTGAGCTCACTTTGTAGTCCAGGCTGGCCTACAAAGATTATTATACTAAGGATATAATGAAGTAATAAAGGCACTTGAGGAATTTGTAGGAAAATAGATGCACCTTAAGATCATAATGTTAAGTGAAATAAATCAGATATATAAGCTAAACCATGCAATATTTATTGCGTGGTTTAGCTCTTCTACAAGAAACCCTAAGTATAAATGATTGAAAGAGCAAAATGAAGGATGGACAACAGGAGGCAGAGAGCTAGACCTTTTACAACTGGGAGAGGTGTCTGCAGATGGAACGAGGGCTGAGGGGGGAGGAAGTGGGAATGATACAGGGAGAAAAACTGGTCTAGGGTGGGTGACCTCCAAATGACATAGGGCTCTGGACCTGACCTGCACAAGTTCATGTTCTCTAAAACTGAAGAATGAATTTTAGGAACAAATGGAGGTTATGAGCAGAATATATTTATTGAGAGAAAGAAAGCTCCTGTCCTGAGAGAGAGGGACAGGAGGGGGGCCCCCAGTAGGTAGTCCCACCCCCACCCCGGAAGTTGTCTCTTGCAGGGACTTTTATAGAGGAAAACCATGTGGTGAGGTGGGTCTAACGTGGTGGAGAAGACATGGGAACTTGCTTAGTTGGGCATGAGGTGGGACAAAACTATGCTCAACCAATGAGATTACAATCATCATTGCTCAGGTAAAATTGATTAAATCCAGTATCACATGGGAAAGCGAGTCACATAGCAAGCGGGCATGAATACAGAACAGGGTCTCTTCCTGTTGGGGTTGGGCTCGTGACTCATTTGGGCTCTTTCAAGTTGATTGATACTATTTAGGATATCAATCCCTAATGCCCATCCCTAGGGAAGTATGTAGCTGTGCTTCCTCTTTTTGTCTTGTTCTTGAGGTGTGGCCCATATGGGAGTGTCTCTTCCAAGTTGCAAAGTCACCTGGTCTTCCATCTTGTCTCCTTGAGAGCCTGACCCTGTCTAACTGCCTATAATATTTCTATCTAACTCGGTTGCTTACAACAGGAAGAATTACGAAGTGTTATATATGCATACTGATGCCATATGACAAACGTAATCACTAAGCCCTCAAACATGTTCTAATAGAAAATTTAGAAAATTACTTCTCTACAATTGCTATCACACATGTAAGTTGGACATCAGACACAACCACGCTCATCATGCCATTGTTAGTCACCATCATTTAAATCTCTATTTAAATAGTCTCTTTTAAAAAGCTTCCTATCAATCACTATGTTATAATTGGCTAAGTACAGTACTCTGACACTTAAAGGAGTCCTCAAATGATATTTCAGCTTTACTGAAATTAAGATCTTAATAAATTCTGTAAGTTATGACAGGCAAGTGGATCAGAGGTCAGAGTCGAATCATTATGCTCTACCAAATTCAATTGATCATATTTAAAGAGACAAGAACTGAGTTATAAACTTTCGGGCTGTCTCAGAAGGTGCATCTTTCTTTAGTTGCAAGGCTAGAACTTCTCTCGGCCCCTAAAACACACTCCAAGTTCGGAACAAGTTTAAAAGCACATTAGCAAGGTTGGATGATTACAACACTGCCACACAGACAACATTTTTGTGTAAAATCATGTTTCTTTTGAATTTTGAAGATGCTAGATATCTAAAAAGGGATATTAAACAAACAAACAAACAAACAAACCAACAAAAAAACCCCTCAACCACTGACTTCCATTTGTTTCAGGACTGTTTTAGAATTCCGAAAGATTCTTTAATGCAAAAATCCATCATTATCTGTAAAAAATTTTAGCTATTCCTGGAGTCCTAAATTGGCTATATTTTGGAGAGATGAATCAGGAAGCCCAAGGACTAGCTTGCCACATCTGGGTCTGTAATCAGGCCTATTGTCTCCTTTCTGGTAGTGAGAGGAGGTTGGGTAGGTGCACACAAAGGCCCTTACCTGCCTTCATCCTGGTGGGACAGGCATTCTCTTGGTGTCTCCCCAGTCTTCCCTTCTCAACATGGTGTTCTGTGTAGTTCTGTCTCTTCCCTGTATAGCTTCATGACCTCGACAAGGGTAGCAAAGCCAGGTGTAGCTGGAGAAGCCTTAACTTCTAGTGCCTATGGTTCTGAGCAAGCTTTAAAATACAAACACAGAGGAAGTCAAGAGAGCCTACAGACAGCTATGAAAATTGGAAAGCCTCTTTTTCCTCATTTTTCAGTTTGATTTGGAAATAAACTTGTATGTAGGGTTTTAACAGATCTTTGTACAAGAAAACATTTCAAATAAGTATGACACAGATGGAAAAATGCTGTTGACACTTGCATATCAGCCACTCAATTTCACCAGCTGCCAACAGCTGCCATTCTCATTTTGTCTAGACCCTCTTCCCTTTCTCACTCCCACTCAATAATCTTGACAAATGGATGAAGTAAATGTATGTTTTAAAAGCTTTGCTCAGTGACATTTTGATGATTGCTGTTATGATTGGAGTTATAAGGCTTGATCTATATTTTATCTTGTCACCATTATTTAAAGTCATGTGGACACAAATTGTTAATGTATTATCAATTCAGATTTAAAATAAGTCAGTATACTTCTAAGTAGCATACAGTTCTTCCATTCAGTCAATGAACATCTAATGAAAACTTACTATGTTCCAAGTATATTCCAAGCAGTCTTTTAGTGGTAAGAAGAAAATAGTGAATCACATCCAACAGAAATTCTTGCCTTAATGTAGATAAGTTATCCTGGTAGGAGCAGCAGTCACAGCATCTCCCTGGGCAAATGCTCTCTGAGCAGGAGGTGGGGTAGGAAGCTGCATAGAAACATT
Organism: Octodon degus; assembly: GCF_000260255.1. NCBI lineage: Eukaryota > Metazoa > Chordata > Mammalia > Rodentia > Octodontidae > Octodon > Octodon degus. The sequence continues at coordinate 10,636,772 of NW_004524658.1, read as the reverse complement.
AAGACCCTGTTTGTATTCTGAATAGAGGGAATAGCAAGGATGAGGGCCTAGAGGTAGGAGGAGGTCCAGTGGACCTTAAGAACAATGGGAGTCTAGGATGGAGGGGTGAAGGAACTAGGGAGTGGGAACTGAGGTAAGAGATGTGCGGGTGGGGGGTAAGAGGAGGCTGACAGATTGTTTAGGGATGGTGTGAAGATTTAGATTTTCATGGGAAAATCTGATTGAGGTGATTGGACCAGAAGGTGAGATTGTGTCTGTACTTTTTACATAGGCTCAATTCTGTGAAGTCATTTGGAAAGCAACCAAAATTTCCCCCCTTAAATCTAATAAGGATATACTTGGCGTGTTTACTTTTTAAAGTTGTTCTATTCAAGCCTTTCTTTCCAACTGGATTGTTTTTCATATTCTCTTTCTTGGAAGATCTGCCAGCTAGAACTTCAGTGAACTAGCAGGTATTTTTATACAGGCTTAATTATCCATCTTGCTTTTTATTGATAGCTGATATATGTATTGATACCAAAGCTGTTTATTTACCTTTTCAGTTTTCTTAACAGAGCACTGAGAAATTATATATTCCATTGAGTGACTTCTTAGGTTACTCCCATGCATTAGGCTACATTTATTTTAGGAGCCATCTTTATTGAAATTCTACTGTCTTAAAAACAAAAGTTCATTGGGAGATTCCAGACATACTTCAGGTGAGTATAATCTGCTTTATTTTACCACTACTTTTCCCACCACTATTTTCAAATAAAATTAGATTTCAAAAGCAGTTGCTTTGCTTCTGGTCAAATCTTGATGCACAATGATTATTGATTCCTTTAGCTGGGATGTAGTGGTTCGATAATGTTTTGGGGTGAATGCATCCCTTTTTAGGGCTTCAGGGTATATTTTTAATAGAACATGAGGCTTCATGTGAAAGAGAATAGAGTGGTAAAAAAAAAAAAAAAAACAACAGAAAAACCATTCTGAACTTTGGGGACCTTCCCATTAGCTCAGTTGTTTAAGTGACTGCTTAAACAGAGCAGTCAGTCTTAGGTTGCTGTGGTTCAATCCCTGGATGCTCAAGCCATACCAGACCTTCCCTGAAGGCATCCTGAGCCAGCCTCCCACCTGCCCCCCCCAAAATAAAAAAAAACCCAAACAACAACAACAACAACAACAACAACAACAACAAAAAACCCTTCTGAACTTTTAGGTGCTGGGAAGATGACTCAGTAGAATAAGTGCTTGCCTGGCAAGCACAAGGGCCTGAGTTCAATCCCCATTTCTGAAAAAAAAAAGTATTGGTTCATTGGCCAGGGAGATAGCTCAGGACAATAAGCGCTTGCCTGGCAAGTGAAAGGGCCTGAGTTCAATCCCCGATTGGGGGGGGCGGGGATGGGGAACAAACAAAAGCAATTCGTTTGGGGGGGGGGGGAGAGTAACAAAGAGAATAGAGGGGTGACATTATGAGTCATAATTTTTAATCACTCTTACCCAAGTTCAATGAAGCTGGTATAGGTGGAGAGCCATAGTTTTTGAAGAAATTTCGAGGAAGGACAAAAAAGTTTCAGACTATGAGAGACAATTGTATATCCCAGGAATGTGGAGGAAAAGAGACAAAGGGATTCATGTGTACTTCATATAAAAGTTGCCTAACAAGTTTTAGAAATTTTTTTTTTTTTTTTGCGGAACCAAGGATTGAACTCAGGCCCTTGTGCTTGCCAGGGAAGCATTTATTCTACTGAGCTAACTCCCTGGCCCTAGAAATGTTTGTTTTAAAGTTCACTTTGTGTTTATTTACTTGAAAATACTAATTAGACACATATTATAGAACTGTGACTACTGGAGGGACAAAGGAGTTTTAAGATGTGCTCTTTGCCCATGAAATGATTTTAGAACAATACAGGACACCTTTCATAGACTCATCAAATATCTTCCGGGCCTTTGAGTTTTGAGACAGTGTTAATTCCTTCATATCAATTGTCTCCTTTGCTCAGAAAGGTTCAAATGAAATTCTAAGTAAGCACTGTAACTTCTGGCATTTATGTGACTAAGTTACAGAATAATGCTTTCTATTGATGTTGATAAGGGTCTTTTGGGTTAGTGGTGAAAAAGAAAACAGTCAACTAGATATCTCTGTTCTGGTTTTAAGTTTAATATTTTTGAACAGATTAAATGACTCTGACCAAAGGCAACTAATTATAGACTGACATGGTCTGAGACAGGCTGTGTTTTCATTGTAACTTGGCCCCACAGGACTTTTCAAAAGGAACAAGGAAAGGAGGATGAGTAGAAAAATAAAGAGGACTCTGGCTTCCACTTGCCAAAGTGAAGCATCCTGTTAAATAAAAACAGACAAGCAAACACAGTTTCCAAGGGAATTACACTGACTGCATGCTTGGGATTTTCAGTCTTTCAAAATAGGCAGAGGATCGAAGCTCAACGCTAGCCTGGGCAAGTGAATGAGATCTCCTTTCAAAATAAAGCATAGAAATGGAGTGGGGTGTAGCTCAGTGCAAAGGCCTTGGGTTCAAGCCCTTGTTCCTCAAAAAAGAGAAATGAAAATACTGACTTTGACATTTAAATCGCAGCTAAGCTGATTTTCTTTCATTAGAAAGAGATTAAGTTTTATTTTTTCATCTTTTTATATCCACATACCCTGACTTACGATTCAGAGAAATTGCTTCTGCACTTCTGACTCACAGCCTGCCCAGGGCTGGGAAGCTGAGCTGCCGGCCTTTGCTCCAGGAGGAGGGGTGAGGGCAGCCCCTGCCCTCTGCACACACACAATAGAGACGCAGCTGGGGCTTTAGTATTCATGGGTGGAGGCAAAAGAGAAAGTGCTGGTCGCTGTGCATTTGCTGATAAACTGAGGAATCTGTGCAGCCTGCTTGTTTAATCCACTCTGCCAGCAGTTTTAAATGCCAGCCTGCCCTGAATCCTAAAGATCCTTCCAGAACTGTGGCAGGCCTCTCATTAGCTGTAGGAAAGCCCAGCGGCTCGATCAACATCGCAGCGCTATATTTAGCTAAAGGGTGAGAAAATAATCACTTTGTTGCTCTGCTTCCTTCTTCGGAGGTTGTCCTCATTTAACTTTTTGCAGAGGGTTTTCTGGTTTACTTAATTAAAGATAAAATTTATCAGATTTTTTTCCATTGGAAAAATAATTCGTAACCTTTACAGACAAACACATATAGAGAAACAGAAATGTTCCACCAGTGGGGAGGGGACAGTACACACACATTTTACTTCAGGCTTAGGCATAGTTTTCAGCTTATTAGTGTGTTCGACATTTTCACTCAACATACTCTGCCCCCTACCTTATGTTCTTTTGGGAAGAGTAATTTATTTAATGAGTCTGCTATTATTGTGATATTCTTTCCTTTTGTTTGTTGTAAACAGTCCCTAAACAACATCTTTGTGCCGCATGCTTTCCTTATTTGGAAGTATTTCATTAAAACTGATTTTTTTTTTTTTTAAATTGGGTATGTTTTTTAGAGTTTCAGTGGGGATTGAAGTTTCTGAACATTTCCAAGGCTCTTGATTATGGTCATTTTCAAAAATATTGTCTTTCCTTACACTCCCACCCCCATGGCAGAGGTTATTGGAATGACTTGTGGCATCCGCCATGGCTCGTGATGTGGTGCAAAGTGCCCCGGAGAAAATGCAAGGCTGCTGCCCGCGCTCAGCCCGCTGGGGTCTGCCTTGCCCTTCGTACTCAGTGACCTTGATCCTGTTCCCACGAGGTGGATCCGGCCTTGGGCTCTGCTGCGGTCCACCGCACAGCACCGTTAGCTTTTGCAGTTACCCTTCGCGGGTACCTGGGATTAGCCTCTTTATCAGTGACATTTCCCACTATTCTGTCTCCTAATTGTTTTAAAAAATTACACAGTGGGTCAGTGACAAGTACAGTACAAAATGCAGGCAATGAAAGAATGCAATCCAGGTTGTGATTAGGGAAAAACGCAAAAGTTTGACGATCACAGAGAATCTGATTTTCATTGCAAATTTGTTTTATGAGCAGAAAAACCCCAACTACTTTGAAGTGTGACATGAATACATTTTGTAGACTGGGAGAAAACATTTGACTCAATAAAAGAATTGTCGGTGGCAAGGATGTGAACGTCTAGATATTCATAACTTGTGAAGAAGAAATAAACAATGTATTTGTAAAATATTTTGCTCTTGTCAAGGAACGCTTTGATCAGATTCTGTCATTGATCGCTGCAGTAGGAAAAAGTTTCAAACACATTTCAAAACCATAGACATGCCTATTTAATTCCTGACACATCTGTGGAATTTGTGCAGTGCCCGAATCATCACCATCTACGTTCTCATGAGTATTAATGATTTGTTGCAACAGACCAGGGTGAAAGTGTCCACAAAGAACGAATGTTGGCTTTGATTTTTTTTTTTTTTAACTTCAGCTCATTCAGTAAAATTCTTTGAGGAAGTGTGAAAAATTATAACTCATTTAAAGAGGGGAAATATTTTATCAGGATAATTGGACACTATAACATATAGCATGATAGGGACCCTTTTCTGTTTTCTTCAAATTTTAAAAACTTAGTCAGGCATGGTAGTATGGTCCTGTAATCTCAGCACTCAGAAGGCTGAGGCAGGAGTGTTGCCTTGAGTTCAAGGCCTGCATGGGGTACCTAGTGAGTTTAAATTCAGCCCGAACTATATGGTGAGATCCTGTCTCAAAAAAATTAATTGACACATTTTTGTGTATATTTTGGGGAGTACAGTAAATAAATAGTTCAATACATGTACACAATGTACAATGGCCAGATGAAGATAATTGGCATGTCAACATGCCATATATTTATTATTTGTGTTGGAAACATTTTCAATGCTCTCTCCTAGTTATTTTTATTTTTTTGTATTTAATTTATTTTTGTATTTTAGTACAAGGTCTACAGAGTCTCACTACACAGATCAGACTCTGTAGTGATTCTCCTGTGTTCAGCCTCCCAAGTGCTGGGATTATAGGCGAGTGCTACAATGCCCAGTGTCGATCATGGTCTCAACGTGCCCTGGGAGCCGGACCAGCATGGTACGCTGGGGATTGAAGGCACTAAGCAGGCACTTTAATCCTCTGATCTATTTGGCCAGCCCTCTTAATTTTTTTTTTTTTTTTTTTTTTTTTTTGAGCAGTGCTGGGGATTGAACTTGTGCTTGCCAGGCACGCACTATTTTACTAAGCTATCTCCCCTCTCCTAGTTATTTTTAAATGTACAACTAATTGGTGTCAACCATAGTCACCCTACTGTGCAGTAGAACATTAGACATTATTCTGCTCATTAACTATCTTCTCTCCATCCCTCCACCCTCAGTCACCACTGTTTCTGGTTTCCTCCATTTTATTCTTTAATTCTGTAAGATCAACATTTTAGTTTTCACATGTGAAAACATATGGTGCTTTTCTTTCTGTGCCTGATTTACATTGTTTAACTTAGTATCCTCTAGATTCATCTATGCTACTACAAATGACAGAGCTATATTCTTTTTATGATTGGACACTTTTCTATTATTTACATATGTCACTTTTTAAAAATTCATTTGTGTGCCGATGGTTGGGTTGATTTCATATCATAGCTACTGCTAATTTTGCAGTAAGAACAACAGAAATGTATATGTCTCTTTGACCTTTTGATTTCATTTTCTTTGCAATTTACCCAACAATGTAATTGTCGATGATATGGTAGTTCCATGTTTAAATTTTTGAGGAAACACCATACTTTTTTCCAAGATGGCAGCATATGAAAGTTCTCCTTTCTTTATAAGCTCTATGCCATTTTTAAAAATAATGATTATTCTATGTCTCCATTACTTTTCTGTCATTTCTGGGACAAAATACCTGACACCCAAAATGAAGGAAGGAAAGGTTTGTTTAGCTCACAGTTAGTGCAGGTTTTAGTCCATGCTCTCAGCTGGCTCCAAGGCAGAATGGCACATGGCAGAGGGCAGCTGTTCACAGTGGCAGAAAACAGCAAAGAGCCAAGGGAGGAGCAGCAGTTACAGCAACTGCCAAGCCTCTCCCCCTTACTTACATTGTGTTCAGGCTGTCCTCCCCAGGGAGGGGATGGTACCCACACCCATCTTCCCAGCATTGGATCGTGAGTCAATCACAAACTCTAGAAGGTGTCCCATAACTGCCTGAGACTTTAGGGGGTCAGCTGGGCACAAACCATAACATTCTGAAATACAGTGAGATATATCACTGTTGTTTTGCATTTCCCTGATAATTAGTGATGCTGAACATTTTTATATGCTTGGCCATTCCATTTGTATATCTTTTGAGAGCACCTGTTCAGATTATTTTAATGTCAGATTTATTAGCAAATTTTAATATTAAAATTATTACCTTATGTTGTGAATTCCTCATATATTCTGGATATTAACCCCTTGCCAAATGAATAGTTTCTAAAAATTTTCCCCCATTCTACAGATTGTTTCTTTACTGTGTCTCTGTTTTCTTAGCTTGAAATGGGAGAACATTCTTAGTTTGAAATAATCCCATTTGTCGATCTTCACTTTTGTTGCCTGTATTTTGGGGGTCATATTTAAAAAAAAATTTCTTCTTTCTTTCTTTCTTTCTTTCTTTCTTTCTTTCTTTCTTTCTTTCTTTCTTTCTTTCTTTCTTTCTTCTTTCTTTAATTGGCAGAACCCGTTATTGAACTCAGGCCCTTGCGCTTGCCAGAGAAGCACTTATTCCACTGAGCCATCTCCCTGGCCCTCTAAGGCATTCTTCATGTTTTCTTTTAGTAGCTTAATTGTTTTGGCTCTGACATTTAAGTTCTTGATCCATTATAAGTTGATTTTCTGCAGCACCACTTATTGAAGAGACTATCCTTTCACAATGTATATTTTTTCTGTCTTTATTGAAAATCAGTTGGCTATAAAAAACTGGATTCATTCCTTAATTTTCTATTTTGTTCCATTGGTATGTGCATCTGTTTTTGTGCCAGTACCATGTGGTTTTGGTTATTAGAGGTTGGTGGTATGTTTCCAAGTCAGGTGGTGAGAAATGCTCTGTCTGTCTGTCTGTCTGTCTCTCTCTCTGTCTGTCTCTCTCTCTCTCTCTCTCTCTCTCTCTCTCTCTCTCTCTCTCTCTTTGTGTGTCTCATTCTAGACTGACTATTCTGGATCTTTAGTAACTCCATACAAATCTGAGTTCTTAAAAACACTTTCTATAAAGAAGGCCATTGATGTTTTGATAAGGATTTCATTGAATCCGTATATTGGTTTGGGTAGTATCTTTGCTGTTTTCAAATCAAGAACTTCAGTGTAGTGTTGTTATGATTTTTTTGGTGTTTTCTAACAAAATGTTGCACTGAAGATGGCTTAAATGTGTTTGAACAAGAGTTTCTACTTGCAAAATTTGTGTAGGGAAAACTATGAACCCTGAGTATTAAAATGACTGGAACTAGATTAACAGCCTTTATATTTAAGAAAATAAACTGGTTTAGGTAAGAAACAGATATTAAAGAGCTGTCTAAAAGTTTCTTGTAAAATTTAATTAAAAAAATCAATGTAGCTTTATTTTTTTAATTTTAATTTTTCCCCATAATTTTATTGATAAACAAATAGCAATGAGACAGTTTCAAACCAAATTGGTAGGACAGTTTCAATAATTCACAC
>NW_004524658.1:10626005-10628337 GCF_000260255.1 Octodon degus | reverse complement strand
ATCTTAAGCATAACATGGAACAGGTACTTTTCATCAAGTATTGATATGTTGAACTTTAAGTCCCTACAGAATATGATGAAAAAACATTTAAAAATTAGAATATATTTTAAAAATAGGCTTAAAGAATTATATACTTCTTATGTTTACACATAAGTCCAAAAATCTCACCATATACAACCTTGAAGCAGGACATGTAGTTTTAGTCTGTTCCAATTTTTCCAGTTCTAGAACTTGGTATGTTGCAGATTTGCATTGGAAGCTTGGTCAACTATGGATCATTTTCAACCATTTCCTTTAGTTTTAAACATGGTTGTGAATACTGACTTTATATCCAGACAAAACACAGTTATTACATTTTGTTGTATCTGGAGAAAGCTTAGACTTATGGGAAAATGCTTGACCTTAAAGTGGAAAAATGCAGACATTTTCTAACTTCTATCAGCTGTTGCTATATTTCATGGAAGCATCTCAGTGCTAGACAATTGCAGGTACACTTATTATAGCAGAGATTCTGTAATCATAGTTGTCTAAAGAAGCATACAATGTATGCTGTATTGGCAACATTACACAAAATTACGTTTGCTTATTTAAATGAAAGTCTGAACACTAAAAATTCAACAGTCATTTTTATCACTGATGAGAATTTTGAAAACACGAGTCTGTAACCACAGCAAAGCATTACATTAGACATAACTAGATCATTTCCCCTAACGTTTTAATATTTATGTCATCATGTTGTGTTCTCAAAATACACTAGAGTAATGGGTTGTTTGCAAAGAATATTGCAAGCACAGGTGTTAGTTGAATGTTAAATATGATAATTGAGATAGTTAAATGAATGTGATATAAAGTATGTATTTAAAATATAAGCATTATATAATCCCCCTAAATGCAAAAGTACATTTCATTTAGAAGACAGAGAATTTACTTTTCTATGTACATATATGAAGAGGAATAGTACCGTAAACATTTTAAAAATTCATATAAAATATTTTTACCTGATTTTAGAAAGCATTATTTAATTTGACTTTTACTTAGGTTGCAAATATATTCTTGTCATTGTGTTTATTTATTTATTTATGTATTTTAGGGAAGGGTCTACAGGGTGTTCAGCATCTCACTACTATATCAGACTTGTAGTGATCTTCCTGTTTACAGCCTTTGGAGAGCTGGGATTACAGGCACGTGCCACCAGGCCCAGTATCAATTGTGGTCTCAGTGGACCCCAGGGGTGGGGCCAGCATGGCAGGCTCCGGAATCTAACTCCTGGTCCCTGTGCCTGCTTGCAGTGCTTTAATCCCAACTGTGTATTTTTAAAGCCACTATTAACTTTAACTCTAACTCCAGGAATATTCACCAATTGATGGGAGGAAGGTTTAGTGTTTCCCTAAATTGCCTTGTTTCCACTATGTAGCCTTTCCAAAAAATGTCCTGCATAATTCTTTCTTTTTTTTTTTTGATGAACATAAATACATATTTATTGTCTTATACCACTAAATTTGGGGATGCTTTGCTACTAAGAAAAAGCCTAATTATATAATATTTACTACCCATTCAATTAAACTATGTAAAAAACCAAAAAAAGACGATATATTACAACTGAAAGAAATAAAAGTCACATTGTTCCCATTATATTTTATAATTCCATAATTTGTTATTAAGGCAACCCATATGATTTTAATTACTACCAAATAATTTTAGTAAAGTTATTTCATTAAAATTTTAAGAATAAGGATATTCTTTCTTAAATAGTGAACTTGTTTTTAAAATTCCATTTGAACATGATAATACTAAAATGTATTATCAATTTTATTCCTCTAAATTTTACCCTTGTACTTTTTCTCTATAATTTTATTGAGAAACAAATAGCAATGAGACAGTTTCAAACCAAATTTGTAGGATAGTTTCAATAATTAACACGTTGCATACATTCTTCTTTTCTTTTTTTTTTTTTTGTACCTGGGATTGAACTCAGGTCTTTGCACTTGCCAGGGAAGTGCTTATTCCACTGAGCCATCTCCCCGGCCCTACATACATTCTTCCTAGTGGTTAATTTCTGTACAAGATAGGGACATGATATCCTATTTACAAACACCATTAGAACAAATCCCTTTATTCATCAAGAGAATGCAACCATATATCCATCCCAACCACCTTGAATACACAGATACAAAATGGACATTCATCTGTATACTCTTTTTTTGTTAAGTTCCATTATTTGAATATTATAGGTATGTAAACTCAGCAAAATATTCTAAAAGAGTCCAGTAGTCCATAATAGTATTGGGTCTTCCGCTTGACTGGCAATGTCAGAAATTGTTGACCTGAGACC
>NW_004524658.1:10622897-10625510 GCF_000260255.1 Octodon degus | reverse complement strand
AGCTTAACCTCACTATCTGTCTGAATATCAAACATCTTAGGCATAACATGGAACAGGTATTTTTCATCAAGTATTGATATGTTGAACTTTAAGTCTGTACAGAATATGATGAAAAAACATTTAAAAATTAGAATATATTTAAAAAATAGGCATAAAGAATTATATATTTCTTATGTTTACATATAAGTCCAAAAATCTAACCATATACAACCTTGAAGCAGGACAGTCCCACAATGTTCCTTTTCCTGTCACTTGCCTTCATTCGCCACCCCCTCCTTTTTGAACAATCATCTACCCAATAATTCTTTCTAGATACTTCCGTTTATTTTTTAACTCATCTAAAGAGAACTTCTATATCAGACAAACCTGGCTTAAATCATATCTCTACTAATTATTGTTACTAGCTGTACAACTCTGAATACATTTTTGCAGCCTTAAAATTATCTAAATTTTTTTTTCTACCTAAAACATGGAAATAATAATGTTAGCATTTCTAGGTTTGTATGGAATTGAATTAAATGTTCTGCTTATAACAGGTGCATGGTATAGAGAAAGTGCTCAGAAATTACAGGTTGTTATTAGGGTTACTTCCAAAAGTCAGTGTTATTATCTCTCTGTCTCTGTCTCTGTCTCTGTCTCTGTCTGTCTGTCTGTCTGTCTGTCTGTCTGTCTGTCTGTCTGTCTGTCTGTCTCTGGTCTCACTATGTAGTTCAGGCTGCTCTTGAACTCACTCTGTGGGCCAGGCTGGTCTCAAACTCACAAAGGCCCTCCTCTCTCAGTCTCCTTTGTGCTATGATTAGAGGCCTGCACCAACATGCCCAGCTGTCCCATTCATTTATTTATTTTTATTTTTAATCATCTCATGCATATAATGTACGACTTTGCCCCTGTCATGTTTCCTAGCTTTTCTCCTTACCCTGTCTTCATTGTCTAATCCTTAAATTCTTGCTTTCCTTTTGTGTTATATCTTTCTATTTTTATTTCTTCTTTTGAGTTCTTATACTAGGGAGACTATGATATTTACACAATTTAAGTGGATGCCACTTGAAGATGTATTCATAAGTGAAATCAACCAGACCCACATGTGTCCCTTTCATTTGTAACTTTGCTTATCTAAGTTCTAGATTAAAATACAGTGGAAGTCCAACCTTCTTTAAGGATGATTCCTTCACTCATTTTCTTCAAGCCTTTCTTTTCTTTCTGGGCATGATGATGCACACCTATAATGTCAGCCACTTGGGAGGCTGAAGCAGAAGGATTGTAAATTTAAACCCAGTCTGGGCAACAGAGTGAGACCCTGGCACAAAACAAACAAAAAAGGTGTTGTGGTACATACCTGCAATTATAGCATTTGGGAGGGTTAAGGCAGGAGGACTTCAAGTTTGAAGCCAATTGGGGTTACATAGTGAGTTCAAGGCTAGTGTAGAATATATAGCAAGACCCTTCTCAAAACGAAAAAGAAAAGGGCCATGAATGTATCTCAGTTGGTTCAGTGGTGAAGTGTCCCTGGGTTTAACTTTTACTGCCATAAAATCGAACACCCCCACAAAACACCTTCCCTCAAACCTAATTTAAATATTTTAGAATCAAATTTACATATTCAATAACAGTAGGGAGAGCTTCTAACACATGGCTCGCTGCCCAGACTCATTCTCACTCCACTTTAGAAAACTCATGTGAAAGTACAAATGCAGCATTGCTGAAAGACAGCAGGACCAAGGGTCTCCTCTCTCTTAGATGAATATCCTAAAAGCTGCCCTATCTCACTTCTACTTACATCTTCTTGGCTAGAATTTAGTCACATAGTCACACAAGCCAGGAACTATCTTTTCTATAAGAGATCAAATACTATGTTTAAGGTCCAATTATGACAGCAAAAGGAAGCATGCATATTAGAGGCCAAGTCTGCAGTCTTTGCAAGAGTTGGCTGCCTTGCAGTCCTCTCTCTGGCAGCTCTTTTCCCTCACCAATGCCTTTTGATGCGTCAGCCCTTGCTCTCCTTCATGGTGTGGCTCTGTAGCGGGAGTTTTCACAGCCTTCTACACTCATTGCAAAAGTCCTTCGGGTTTACCAGTGTGGACCTTCTATAAGGTAGCAGAGCTTTATTTTGCTTAAGTAGGATGCATTTCAAATAAAACTTGAACGTTCTTATGTGAATTCCATTTTCAAAAATGTATTTATTTGATACAGCATCTTGCTACGCAGTTCAGACTCATAGTGATCCTACTATCTCAGCCTCCCAAGCGCTGGATTACAGTCATGCCTGGTTTCAGGGTCCACACACCATGTACTACCAGGGATCAAACTTGGGCACTTGTGCTTGACAAGCAGGCACTTAGACCACTGAGCTATCTCTTCAGCCCTTCTATTTGTATTTTTAAAACCCAGTATCTGCTTCAGTTCTCCCTAAGGAAGAATTATACTCTTCTACACAATTGACTGTCAGTGTGACTTGCTCCACTCAATAACATTTAAAATTAATTAATAAAGGTGTCACATTGCCAGAAACCTTGAGGTCCAGCTTGTGCCTCCTTCCATCCATCCCCCATCCCTCCCTCCCTCCTTCCCTCCCTCCCTCCCTCCCTCCCTTCTTTCCTTCCTTCCTTCCTTCCT
>NW_004524658.1:10621283-10622617 GCF_000260255.1 Octodon degus | reverse complement strand
ACCACCACACCCAGACTCTGTGGCCAGCTCAGCCTACCCTGGGGGGCGGGGCTGGTGTGGTCTGATGTGCAGGGGATCGAACCTCTAGTCTGCTTAGCTATCTCGCAGGTCCATTCTCTTCATTTCTTTGCCACAGTCACACTCCAGGCAGTGGCTGCTCCTATGACACATGCTGGAGGGAAGAGGATAAGGACACAGCCTTCCCAAGTGGCCTGGACTTGGCACTCAGGCCCGCATGAGCATGGCGCCACCTTGTAAGGGCATTCACCCCTGAACCTCTGTGCATGCTGACTGGCGCAATAACACTAAAGATGTTTTATCAAGTTTCCTCTTTACTTAATTCAGTTCCAGCCCCACCTAGAAAGGAGTGAGTGGGCAAGGCAAGAGAGGAATGAGAGGAAGCCTGTGCTGCCACGTTAAGGTTGTAATGTCACCAGTTGCCTATTTTACATTTTAATTTTCAAAATGCACTTGACATTTTATTTTGACATTTCTAATCATATAGAAGCAAAATGTTAAGTGAGGTTATTATGGCAGAAGAAGTGTTCCCAAATCTATTTATATCTGTTTTATTATTGTACATACCTATTTGTCCAGGAGCAATGGCCAAATACTCTTTAGTAAGAAAAAATTCAACACATTTGTGTTTTATATGTGTGTTAGCTCATATATAATGATTTATTTGATAGAAGAGAGCTTATCTTTAATACAGCCCTCAGCATACAAGTGTGTCACCAAGTGGACATTAATGAGGAAGAATGCTTCATTTCACAAATGGATTTGAACTTCAAGTTTACATTTGAAAGGGGCAAGGCAAGCTCACCAGTGCTGGCTTATTCATCCAGCCTGGGCTCAAGGATCTTGGCCTTTCTCCTACCTTTGTCTCTGTAGAGGCTGGCTAGCCAAGTAAACAGTGAACTCTGAGCATAGAATTACGATAGAGACTCTTGTTGTGGCTCTTCACCTGATCCTATGACGATTTCTCACATTCACACCATTTAGAAGTTCTTAACTTCTTTATTATGGGATCTTGTGTCAAATACAAAATTTCAGGCAAGAAAGCTATTTTCAAACAAAGAAGAATTAGAAATCTCCTAAGCAAGGTAGACCTGCCAATGGTTTGTTCATGAAGCTAACAGGAGTTTCATGAAGCTGATGGGAATATTTAGAGGGGATATAGCTCACCCATTTATATACCACTTGTCTTAGTTACTTTTCTTTCTTTCTTTTCTTTTCTTTTCTTTTTTTTTTACAGTTTCAACAAATAATACACTGCATATATTCTTCTTAGTGGTTAATTGCTGTACAAGATGCGGACTTGTGATCCTATTTAC
>NW_004524658.1:10613797-10614916 GCF_000260255.1 Octodon degus | reverse complement strand
CAAGGGGGTGGGAGAGGGTCTGGCCCACACTGCGCCTGGGCTGGGACTGGTCACGCCGGCGCAGGGTAGCAGGAAGCTCTCCACACACTCACCGGCCCTGGACTAGGACTGGGTCTGGGGGTTCCCGGAAGTCGGAAGTCGGCAGAAATTCCTACTTGGTGGGAGGGGTGGGGCAGGTAGGGCAGAGTGGTGGGGGGCGGCCCGAGGGGGGTTAGTTACTTTTCTTGTACCCAACACTTACAGGTTGAGGGAGAAGAGGTTTATTTAGCTTTCAGTTTGTAGAGGTTTCAGTCTGCGATCAGCTGGCTCCAAGGCAGGCTGGCTGTACAGAAGAGAACAGTTCACAGCAGGTAGAAGGTAGCAAAGCAACAAGGGACCTTGATAACCCCTCTTATGTTGTATTGAGGATACTTAGGGCAGGTGGGACTCACACCCTTAATCCTAGCACTGCACTGTACCATGAATCCACCCCAGCATGGTACGTCTGAAAAATTCCCATGTATGGCTGCCTGAGGCTCCAGGGAACATCTGGATGCAAACCAAAATGCCACTCCATCTTCAACATCCAGAACAATTCTTGGCACTTAGCATCTGCTAAAAGAAAGGATGGAAGATTTCCTAAGTCTAAAACAAATCTTTAAGGGATTTTTGAATAATTTTATTAGCGATGCATGATTTTATAACTCCTATTTCTATCCATATGGACCCTTAATGTTACCAGATATATCTATAACATTTTAGGACTGACTTTTAAAAGAATCATGTTAATACATTCCAAAGAGGATTGACCTTCAGATTTACCACCCTGGGCAGTTCACCACTGTGGTCATTGCTTACAGCATGTAAGGAGGCCCCTCCTCCCCCAGCAGGCAATCCCTCTGCATGGCTGGGGTGTTTGTGTGATATGTGTTACCAGGTACTGGCTGCTGTGACTGACTACAGTCTGAACCCGCGCCATGCCTCTATTTATCTGATTCTTGCCCTAAGGCAGCAACAGTTGGTAGATGCAGTGAATGCTAATGAGTACAATTTCTTCCAGTCTTTAGTTGATTTTCTTTTTTCTTTTTTTTTCATTTCCATGCATCTTTTTAATGGCTCAACATATATACAATAAATGTT
>NW_004524658.1:10599928-10612601 GCF_000260255.1 Octodon degus | reverse complement strand
TTTTTTCTAAGTTCCGTTATTGAATATTATAGGTGTGTAAACTCAGCAAAATATTCTAAAAGAGTCCAGTAGCCCATAATAGCATTGGGTCTTCTGTTGATTTTCTAATGGTGAAGAAGGAAGCAAATCTACTGACTCTATCAACTTCCACAGTTATGCTCTTCTCTGAGAAGTGACTTCTCTGTGTGTGCATGTGCATATGTGTGTGTGAGCATGTGTGTGTGCGTGTGTGTGTGTGTGCATGTGTGTGTTTTGTCTTGGGGTGAAATTGGCCCTAGAGAAGCAATTGTTCATGAAAATAACCAAGAAAAGTTTAGGTATTTCTGCACATGTGGAGTGAATTACTATCCTAGGAGACAATGGTGTTGTGGTGTTGGTGGCACTAGAGTTTGGTTATTTCCTTGGTGACCCTAAGGGTACTCACAGTTGATGGAGGCAGCACAGTAGATCCTAGGTGGAGATTGCTTTTGTGTTGTTCTTGTTTTGCCCTTTTGACACAGGGTTTCACTATGCAGTTCACACTGGCCTTGAACTCACTTTCTAGCTCATGCTGGCCTTGAGCTCACAGTGCTCCTCCTGCCTCAGCCTCCCAAGTGCTGGTATTACAGGCATGTGCCACCACACCCGGCTGCTTCATTTTATTTTATTTTACTTTTTTCCCCCCATTTATTGTTTTTATTTGCAGGAGGAGTTGAAACAAATTCTGTGTTTTTCTTTTTCCTCTAAACACGAATCATTCCAGTGAAGGCTGGGGGGAAGGGGAGGGGAGAGTCCACATGGAGCATACGCACTGATGCCACGTGGCTCTCCTGCCCAGGACGGCCTCCTCAGAAGGTGAGCGCAGGACCCACTCTAAGAGGATGTTTCCCCCAAACATCTGAGAATGTTTCAAGCTAAAGCATAAGATTAAAAGGTAAAGAAAAAAATAACCAAAAAAACCAACATAAAAACAAAACAAAACCCCCCCCAAAACCCCAAAAACCCCAACACATAACCCCAAGAGCCACCCGGCCATAATCACCTTCCTTAATCAATCATAGACATTTCTTTCATTTTTATAAAAAGATTAATAGAAGATATTGAAAAATTATATTCTTATCTTATGTTTGTGAAGATAATAGAATTCAGAAGTATCTTAGAAAACCAAGCAGAAGCTGCCCTCCACTTTCCACCCCTGTTGCTGAGGGTCAGCAGGACTAGAAAGTTTGGGACACTGGAGCTGCTGGTGGAGAACGGGAAGCCCAGCCCGGGAGAAATCAGAAAATACAGGCGCAGGCGCCTGGGAAGGGGTCAGGAGCAGCTCTGTGAGACTCATGGCTGTGCAGAGAAGGGGAACACAAGGTGGTCAGAAAGGCCTTAAACTCCTCCTTGACATACAAAACTGAATTTTTACAAAGATCCAAGCAGTTTGGACCCAAACTGAGGTGCACACTTCAATGTTTATTCACAAGCTTTGTTTTTTTTCTCTTAAGTTGCCCAGATTAAATCTTGCTGCTACTGCTACATATGCCAGGAAAAAAAAAAAAAAAGGAAAAAAAAAAGGAGCCTTTTAAAGTCAGGTAAGGGGAGAAGAGACTGAAAATTACTTAATTAGTTCTCTTAGCTCCAAATGAAAGGAAAATGAAGAACAAAACTTGGTTTCTAATAGCAAACAAACCAAAATCAGGCACTGCTCTCCCTCCTACCCGGGCCCCCAGCCCACACACCAACACCAAGTGAGAAGCGCAGCCGGAGCCCAACGTGTCATGCTGTGCCTGACCCCAGGCTCGTGGTGGCCGCCGCTGTCCAGTGGGACACACCGGTTGCTTCATTTTAACAAAGACTTTTGTAGTAGTTTTTTTCAAAATTGAGATTTTTATTAACTTTTAATGACTGTGTAACTTAAGAAATTATAATGTATAGTTGAAATCTATAAACTCTGGTCAGATTGCAGGGATTCAAATCTCCATTTATGAAGAATTTGATTGTAGATAAATAACATTTTCTCTATTTTCAATTTCCTGATCTATAAAATGGGGATAGTGATTATATTTATATTATTGGATTATTAGAAATGAACAGGTCATGCTTTGATCAATTTACAGTTTATAGAAAAATTGAGCTGAGATTAAAACTTTCTGACACTGTCTTCTCCCTACTCTGGTGTTATATCTTGCATTAGTGTGGTGCACTTGATATAGCTAGTGATTCTGTACCGATGCATTTGTTAAGTTTACATTAAGATTGTTTTATTAAGATTCATTAAGATTCACTATGTTTTTTTTGAGGCAGTATCTCACTATGGAGCCCAGGCTGGCCTTATTATACCCAAGGCGCTCTTCCTTCTTCAGTCTCTGAAATGCTGGGATTATGTCTATGTGTCACCATGCCCAGCTGAGATTCACTATTTTACATTATATAAGTATGGGTCAGTATATAAAAGCAAGCATCTGCCATTAAAGTGCTGTCTCAGTTACTCTTCTCTCATGGCTGGGACAAATGCTTGACACTCAGGATGAAGGAAGGAAAGGTTTATTTAGCTCACAGTTACTGGAGGTTTCAGTTCACACTTAGCTGGCTCCAAGGCAGAGTGGTACAAGGCAGAGGACAGCAGTTCCTGGCAGTAGCAAAGAGCAAGGGCAAATGGGAAGGTAGCAGCAGCAATGGCTACAGAGAGCAAGTCTGTCTCTCTTAAATTGCATTCTGGCTATCAGTCCCAGGCTGGCTCATACACATAATCCCACCAGTACTAAAGCCGATAATCTCGGCAGTACTCAGACCCATAATTCCAGACTTGGATCATGAGTTAATCACAAACTCTAGAAGTCCACCCCATGACTGCATGAGGCTTTGTGGGGACAGCTAGACACAAACCATAACAAGTATCACACAGAGTAATTTCACACATATAACAATATCCTGAGTTCCATGTATTCATCGTTCCTTACCATGTCTTAAACTGTGACAGCCACTCATTTTTTTATTGATTGTTTTGTCTTTTCCAGAATGCCATATAATTGGGTCATATTATGTGGTGCTTACAGATTGGTTTCTTTTACTTGGCAATATGTATTTAAATTTCTTCTGAATCTTTTCATGACTTGATAGATAATTTCTTTTTTGTTGTTGAATAATAGTGTATTTCCTGGACCTACCACAGTTTATCTGTTTATTTATTGGATGACTTTTCGTTGGTTATAAGTTTTGATCATTAAGAATAAAGCTGTGGGTTTTTGTGTGGATATGATTTTTCATTTATTTGGGTAAATATCAAGGCATGTGAACTCTGGATCTTATGACCTAAGTAAATAGATTTATAAGAAGATGTTAAATTATTTTCCATTATGGCTGTTAAAAAGTTTGCTTTTCTACTAGCAGTAAATGAGAATTCCATTTCTCCACATTGGGGCCAGCATTTGCTGCTGTTAGTGCTTGGCATGTTAGCTATTCTGGTAGATGTGTAACACTGTCTCACTTCTGCTTTCATTTGTCATTCCCTTGTGGCAAATGATGGTGAATACAAAACTTATTTTCTAACTGTGTATCTTCTTTGTTGAAGATTTAAAGGTTATTCTTTCTTCTTATTGGTGCATATTAGTAGTACACAATAATGCTATTCATGATGGTATATTGTTATGTGTGCAGATATTTTGATTATGTTTATTCACATTCTTTCTTTCTTTCTTTTGTTGTCTTGTCCTCAGTCCTCTTTCTTGACACTAGAAAACTGCTTCTAGCTTCCTGTCCCCTCTTTTTAAAGGATCTTTAAATGTGTATTAAATCAAATGATATAAGTCAAATATTATGTGCAACACCTGGCATACATTAAGTTCTCAATAAATACTACCTTTTGAGCTGAAATTCCCCTGGGAAACCTACCTAGGAAGACTGACTTGCTGTCACATGATGTGACTTCATAAAAAATCATATCAATCTTTTTCCAAAAAAATCTTTAAAGAAACATTGTACCCCTATATTTTATATTTTCTCAGCTTTCTCTGAGGAGGGTCTTTCTCTTAGTAGAGAAGAGAAAAGGAAGATACAGAAGTAGAATAGGGCATTCTTCCACAAGCGGATTACTTGCCCAGGTTGCAGAACTTCATAAGATTCAGACTTTTGAGTCACAAACTGATTTTGATGTACAAGAGGCGGTGAAGAGTACCTTTTAAAAATCTCACAGGCTATTTGGATTATGTACTGGCTTTCTGAATAATCTGACTACATGGCATATGCATGCCTTTATCATTTATGGACCTGGCCCGAGCTCCACCACCTTGAGGATAAAGGAGGGATGTTGGATAATTGACTCAGAACTGTGTATGGTGACAGGAAGAAGCCGGGCTCGGGGATGGGCTTCGAAGGCTTTAGAATGATAGTGACAAGCCCAGCACAACTGATTCTTAGCACCCTGTGTGTCCCTTGATCTTCTCTTTGGTTTTCTACAAAAGGAAGTAGGGAATATATTAATATTTATGGATTATAATGAAAAGGAGAAATTAAAAGAACCTATCAGGGTAGATTTTATTAGCATTTCAGCCAAGGAAATTCAGATTTCCTATTTATGTCAAAAGTGATAAAATTAATTTCATACTAAAGAGAAGAACCTTCTGTATTTTTTTAAAAAGAATGTATTATCTAAATCAATGCTCTAAAGTATAGTCTGGCCTTTCCAAAACTTCTTTGCTTGACTTGTGTGGACTTGAAATGAAAAGCCTCCAACAGAGAGCATTAGTTTCTGTGGCATCGCGTGTCAGCCCAGATACACACACAGTGTGAAAGTACATCCATCTTGTTGCTCTTGGAGACCACCAGAGGGAACACGGAGCCAGCGCCTCTTGGTATCTTACAGTGTTTCAGGTGCTGGGTTGATTGTTCTGTGTCTCTCAGTGAAATAAATGGATGCTCCCATCCATTTTACAGAGAAGTAACTGTTATGGGTTGCATCTAAGCGTCCCGCTAAAGCCTCATGTGGTCACTGGTGCAGGATTCTAGACTCTGTGAGTAATTCATTGTGGATGCAAGTGCTGCTGGGATTTTGGGTGTGAATGCTATACCCAGCCTGGGGCAGATAGCCTGAAGGCAGTTCAAGGAAGGGAGAGAGGCTTGGGCTCTGCCTCCGCCTTTCTGCTGCTTCTGCTGCTGCTGCTGCTTTGACCTTTTTGCTCTTGCTGTTTTGCCCTCTTCCATGTTTCATCCTGCCTTGGAGCCAACTGAGTATGGACTGAAACCGAAACCTCCACAAACTGTGAGCTAAATAAGCCTTTCCTTTCTTGATTTTGAGTGTAGGGTATTTTGTCCCAACAATGAGATAAAAGTGACTGAGACAGTAACCAGAGACTTGGAGAAGTCCAATAACCTGCCCAAGGCTACACTAGTGGTACCTGACAGACACAAGATGGAAAGCCAGGCATGTCACATTTTTTTTTCCTTCTATGTCACAGCATTTCTCTAGTTGTAGAAGAGGGTCATTGTACTGTAGTGCATGTCTAGCTGAGCTGAGATTGCAATTCAGAATTTACATGAGCCTAGTGAACTTATTGGCAGAAATCTAAAGATAAACATTGTGTGAATGTACTAAGATGGGAACAAAGGTGGAGCTGAAGGCATCATTATGCCAACAATTTCCCCATCTGGTCTGAACTCTATGGAGAGGTGAATAAGGGGAAAAATCAATAAGCTGTTTGTATGAGAAATTGTTATCTTGTGAGCATAAGGGAGGGAAAGTCAAGACTGGAGAAGTGAGCACTAGCTAGTTTGTGAAGGACTTTCAAATAGAGGGAAAGGATTAATATTTGCCCTCAGGGAAATAGGAGCTGATTAAAGCAGTTGAAGCAGGGGAGTTATAATTATGTTGGTTCTTTTTGAAAATCGTTTTGTCTGCAGTGTGCAGTGCAGGTTGGTAAGAGAAGCTAAAGGAATTCTATTCCTTTGTTCCATATGAACAATGTAATCTACACTACACATAGCAGTAGAGATAGGGAAGAATGACTATATTTGAGAGGTATGAAGTTGGTGAAATTTCTAAATCTAGGGCTTATTAATTTGGGGGATAATGAAGGAGAAATCAAGGATGATTCTGAGATCTTCAGCTTGAATAAACAGAGTTGGACTATCCTCTAGTAAGTTGTGCTGGCCTGATAAGTTTAGGTGTAGGTCACAGATAATACATTCGAGGCACTATGAGTGGTTCACAGGAACATGTCAGGAGCAGCTCAGTAAAAGTGTGTGGAATTTGGAAGAGAAATTTGTGCTAGAGACACTGATTTGGGAAATAATGTGGATTGTAAATTAAATCAAGGAAGTGGTTGAAATTAGAAGTTTGTAACTTAGCTCTGAGGAAGATGAGGCATTTTTCATAGATATTTAGGAAGAAAGGGATCACTAGGGTAAAGGTAAACCAAGAAAAGGCAGTGTCAAGGAAGGCAGGGAAAGAGTTTCAAGATGAATGGGACTACCTAGCACAGTAGTGGTGGGAGGTCAAAGAAGACTGAAAAGTGTTTATTGAATGTACTATGATTTTAATTATATAGGGTCAAAATTAACAAAGATGGGTTGAAATTACATTTCCTGATGTGGATTCCTCATTTGGAATATGTACAAAGAAGAAATTCTGGTGTGTGTGTGTGTGTGTGTGTGTGTGTGTGTGTGTGAGAGAGAGAGAGAGAGAGAGAGAGAGAGAGAGAGAGAGAGAGAGAATTTTCTCAATGAAATACTTCTAAATAGCATATTGGGGAAAGGTAAATTTAGTCCTAAAAGTAGATGATAAATGCACAGTTGATTAGCAATGTGTATTCAACAAGTGCCTGTTTATTATCTAACAGGGCTTATACTCATTTTAATCATTTTTTCATAATCCATATGAATTGCTCATATAAAAAGATGCAAGTGTATTGTTAGTTCAGTTTTCAGAGCATGTGTTCAGCTGAGACACTGTCTACTGTGGCACCCTCCTTCCGAGAAGGACTGTGACCACAACCCCACCGTCAAAAAGCACATCAATCCCCCATGTTTCAGGAAGTGCCTGCTCATGGAAGCCCTGCCACTGCCAAAGCTGTACAATTCTTCCTCCTTTGAAATCCCCCTAAACTGCTGCCTTGTTCTCTGGCAGCAAACCAAGCAAAGGCTGTGAAATATAAGAGGTGTGGTTGTGAGCTACAGTGAAGGTTTAAATTAAAAAAAATTATTACAGTGAAAGACAATTGCTTCCAATCCCCCCACTAAACAATCCCCCTTGCTTTGACCACACTGATCTCATCATTCTAACCACTTCCTGGAGCAGTTCTGGAGGTCCTTTTGTGAGTATCATTAGTTGTGCTGTGGTAGCTGCCTCCACATGCTCAATTGCTTCAAATCGTTCGCCTCTTGGGGCCATTTTGACTTTGGAGGCAGAGCCATAAGTCCCACAGTGCCAGATCCCGTAAGTAAGTTGGAAGTGGACACAAGAATGTTTCAGGCACTTTCCCTTCTGCGGAGGGCACTTGACCTTGGCATTCATTGTAGTTTCGATCACATCTCTTGAAGACATTCACTAAAGAGGGCTTCTCAGAATTGCTTCAGAAAGTTGCAAAGTAGTGGGGTCAATGTGGGTGAGGGGGAGTATTTTGAGGAAGACTATGGGAATATCTTTCACTGTAATGCATTTTAAAAAGATCAAATATTCACTGTGTATTTGGATCACATTTTGTACTTGAAGATAAATTAAGGTCTCTTCTGCTTTTCCCCAATTCCACTATTTTATAACTCTTTGAAACTCTAGTTTTTCGGCATTTCTTCAGTTTACTATAAAACTTACTTGTTTCTTTTTTAAAAAATATTTTAGGGGCCAGGGAGATGGCTCAGTGGAATAAGCACTTCCCTGGCAAGCGCAAGGGCCTGTGTTCAATCCCTGGTTCCACCAAAAAAAAAAAAAATATTATTCATTTATTTAATATTTTAGTTACTTGCCTCTTGATATCTTTGAACTCCTGATGAAATGAAAACAATGGATGGCTGAAAATTTTTCTTGCTACAAATTTATGAATAAATATCCTGTGAGATGGCTCATGAAATAAGCACTTCCCTGGCAAGCGCAAGGGCCTGTGTTCAATCCCTGGTTCCACCAAAAAAAAAAAAAATATTATTCATTTATTTAATATTTTAGTTACTCACCTCTTGATATCTTTGAACTCCTGATGAAATGAAAGCAATGGATGGCTGAAAAGTTTTCTTGCTATAAATTTATGAATAAATATCCTGTGTTAATATTGACCCTAAGTTTCATCTAGTGGAGGTATGGAGAAAAAAGCCTGATTTATCTTTTTCTAGCTCAGCCTAAATGCTACTTCAAGCCCTTTTGTCATGCGGTAGTAGAATATACAGTGTCACGTTTTGGGTTTAAACAAAGTCACCCCAACTCAATTGGTTAAGGATTTTCCTCCTGGCTCCTTCACACCCCAGCTACATTGAGTTTTGACAGAGCAGGAGTGCAATAAAGCCAGGCAGTGGGAGCTCTTTTGGTCCAGTCCAGTGCTTGGACTGAAGTGAGGTGTGACAGGAGTCAAAAAGTTGAACTGAGTAAGGGGCTCTTAGTGAGGGAAGGAGGATGGTGGTTGTCGCGGGTGCTGGGGAAGCTGAAAGTTTTTTCCTCTTGACCTAACAGATGGTTAAATAGGCATGTTTAGCTTGCACAAATTCATCCAACTTTATTCTAGATGTGCTTTTTCTTACTATTTGGGATATTAAAAAAAAAACTAAAAGAAAAAAATCTTTGCCTTTAGGGCCAGAGAATTTCTGTCATAAGTCTTTTTCTCTCTGTCTGTTTCTTTCTGATAGCAGAGTTCTTGCTCTTGGGTAGGTAAACAAATGGTAAACTTCAGGTCATTTTATTCATACATTTTATAAATGTGTAAGTACATTGACATTTTATGGATTTATCAAGGCCTAGTTGTTAAAAAAAAAGTACAGTTGTACACTCTTTAACTGAAGTTTCTTTGGGTAAACTAGTTATGCAGAGTCTTTTTATGTAGATGCGTGCTAGACTGGAACTTAAAGTTGAATTTTGATAGCAGCTATGCATACTGTAGATGAATATGAAAGGTACTTAGGGAAAAATTTCTTACTCTACTGGTTTGGTCTTAAACCTCAGCCCTTGAGGTAGCAGAGAATTTGACTTAGGTGCTTGTATGACCGCACACATGCTTGATGCAGGCGATGTAAACTCTTGGTCAGCTCTTCTAATTTTCATGTTGAATTGCATCTGATAAACACATAACTTTAGGGGCCAGGGAGATGACTCAGTGGAATAAGCGCTTCCCTGGCAAGCGTAAGGGCCTGAGTTCAATCCCTGGTTCTGCCGAAAAAACAAAACAAAAACAAAAACCCCACGTAACTTTAGAAAAATTCTTAGTTTTATGACCAATGTATTCTGGCAAATATCAGTTAAGTGAGAACAAAGGTTAGAGTGCATTGAGAAAACTAGCAGTGGACAATTCATTCTTCATGAAGCTTTTGGTCATTTTATGATGATTGAACCCTAAAATCACAATGCTTCGTATCTGTTCTTTACAAAGCTGTCATTAAGCCCAGAGCCACATTTTGTACTTGAAGCTATGCTATTCCCTTTGAGTCCATTGCTTATGCCAAATTAAATAGAACATTCCTAAAAAACCTAAAAAATCTAAACTGCATACCAGGTAGTCTAACTTCATTAAATTTCTCCTTCTTTTGCGGTCACATGTCTTAATTATGGAAGAAAATATGTATTTGAGTAAGGTCTTGTGTGCTCAGTGATATTATAATTGCTTGATACAGCTAATTATTAATGATTCATATTATAAATACTTTTCAAAATGCTGTAACAGTCCCCAAATTGTAGATCTCCTGGGAGGCAGAGTAGTTCTGGAATATGCAATAGATTAGAACCGCATGGGCTAAGGCAACACTTCTGACTGGCTGGCACAAATTTACCCAGAAATGTAGTGGTGATATCTCCAGGTTCCTGTAAAAGGGGGTAATGTTATACCAACCTATTTTATGAGACTATTGGGAGGAATAAATTGCTAAGAGAAAGTATAATGCCAACAATATGTATGAATCAATTCCCTGAGGCATAGCAGTTTAAATGCATCTACAAATCAGGTAAATAACTGGTTATCCAGCTATGTAACCAAAGAAAGCAAATGTCTACTTGAATTAAAGATAACAAGAATAACATATGCATTAGACAAACATAGCAATCAGGTAGGTGGAATTTGCTTTCCTGTATTTGAAAAGGTTAGCAGGAAATGTTAACTATGTAATTGAATCTATTACAGCAGAAATGGGGTATATAATGTTATTGTAATTGATTACAAAATATCTATAGGCAGAAATATGTAAAACTCCTCACATGTGGCTTTTCAATCTGACTCAGGAAGTTTTATGATAATTTCCCAAGAAAAAAATCCCTCAGGTCCTATTTTAAATAGCTTTCTTAAGTATTTTCTGATTTATGTCTGTTAAAGTGAAAGCAGCTAATAAAAGTACATTTGAGAGAAACCTTGGATGAGGGCAGTTCTGAGGGTGTGGTGAGCAGTAATCCAGGTCTGGAGCCGAAAGTCATCGGGTCTGTGACCCGCTTATGAGGAAAGCCCCGAGAGTGTGGAATTCTGAAAGTATGTATGTTTTCTTCCACCAAAAGATCTTAATAAAACAGAATTTGAAAAGGACTGCATAATTCAAATATTTCTTCTTTAATTCTAGGTTTAAAAAACGAAATCAACATTCCTTCCTTTGCATTGGAACCATGTCCATTTTCCGCTGCTATAACACAATGCCCAAGATTGGGCGAATTTACCACGGGAAGAGATGTATTTGGCTCATGGTTTTGGGGACTAGGAAGCCTGAGAACATGGCAGCTGGTATTAGCACAACTTCTGGGCCTTGTGCTGCTTCTGCTCATGCCAGACTGTGGAAGAGCAAGTGAGTGACTGGGAGAGAAAAATCTCAAGGTGGGGTCTTGCTCTAGGGCAGCTCCATATGTGAGAGTGAACCCAGTCCCAGGAGAAAGCCATTAACCCCTCTTAATGCCTCATCACTTCTCACAGGCTCCACCAATGCTCAGCAACTGAATGCTTTGATTCCAAGACACAAACTTCAGGGGACACATATTCAACCACCATTGACAACAAAAAATAAGATGAATGTTTAAGTTAAAAAATTACAGTAAAAGACACATGGCCATTAATGCCCCTCAAAATACTGCTCCCTGCTTGGAACACTCTTCCCACCATTCTTGAACCTTCCTGAGGCAGTTCTGGTAGTCTTCACTCATGAGAGCCCTTAATTGCATTGTCGTGGTTACCTTGCTGTGCTAAATCAATTAAAAATGTTTGTCTCTCGTGGTCTTTTGGACTTTGGGAAAGAACCAGAAGTTACACGGTGCCAGATTTGGTGAATAAGGTAGGTGAAGGCGCACTGTAATGTTTTTATTTGAAAGAAATTGTGATAGATGTTTAATTAAGGAGAGGTGATCAAAAAAATCAAAGTTTAAAGAAATTTATTACAATAAAAGACACATTGGTATAAATCTTCCTCAAAGAATTAAAAATACTTCTCCTCACTTAGAACACACATTTATTCCTCATTCTTTGCAACGAGTAGTAAGGTTTTTAAAAATTAAATTTAAACATTTACCATATCTATCAACCACCCCTTCTATAGCAGATAGGAATCCTATCCTATATCACTTGATGGTTATCAAATATATCTTTTCTTAGAAACAGGAGAAAAATTGGAGAATCTGGAGAAAAGACTTCTTCAAAAACTGAGGGCATATATAGCTGCCAAGAATGCCCAAACATATGATTGCATTGGGCTAAATTAAACTATTTCTAGAGCAAATTAGTTCAGTTCACCCCAGAGGGTGCTGGGAAACATGATGCTGTTTGGAGATCCACATGACAAGATTTCCTGCTATCGGTGAAGCAACAGGTGCAGCCACATGGCATGAAGACTGAGGCAGACCTGTGAAATAGAGAAAAAGCATAAGAAGCAGTATCATTTTGTAGTTTTAAAAATTTCAGGTCCTGCAAATATCTTTTCAAAAATCTTCAAGCACTTTTTAAATTTTTGTGCTATTGTAAAAAATGTTTTAAAATGTAAAATTTCTGATATTTGTTACTCATGTATGGAAATGCAACCCTTTTTACACAGTGATCTTGTATCATGAGACCTTACCCAACTATTTGTTAGTATTAGGAGCTTCTGTCAAATTTAATGTGATTCTCTTTATGGCTAGTCATGCTTTTTGCAGTTAAATGTTATCTTTTTCCAATTTGAGTGACAGTTTTACATACATTATGTACATACTTTTGATTATAGCACTAGCTGGAATTTTCTTTCTTTTTTATTTTTATTTTTTTTGAATTTTCATTTTGATGCACAATGCAACTGTTTCAATAGTAGATATTTCTGCTTTTCCTCTTTACTAAGATGTTAACTGTAGAGTTTTGATAGGTACATTTATTTGGTTGAGATATTTCTTACAATTCCCATTTTGCTGATTTTTTTAAAAATCAGGAATGGATGCTAGTTTTTGTCAAATTGTTTTATTGAAGTGATCATCTGGTGCTTCTTTTTAAGATGACTAACATAATAATTATACTGATTTTTTTTTAAGTATTAAGCCAACCCTGTATTCTTGGGATAAGTCCAACTTGGTAACGATATATATATA
>NW_004524658.1:10596090-10598553 GCF_000260255.1 Octodon degus | reverse complement strand
ACATATATCATTTAATATTGTTCTTGATGTATACATCTGTGTTTCTGAAGGCTGCGGATGGACACCCATCTTTTGCTGTACAGTCTTCCGGGATGAAGTGTCAGAGTAAAGTTCCCTCTGAAATGAATGTGGAAGTGGTCTTTCTTTCTAGTTTTCTGGAAGAATTTGAGTAAACTTGACATTATTCTTTATTTTATGTTCTGTAGAATTCTCCAATGAAGTTATTTGGGAGTTTTTTTTTTTTTAATTTGGGAGTTTTAAAAATAAAAAAGCTTTAAACTATGAGGAAAACTTCTTTAATAGATTACAAAAATCCTATTTATCTTGCTCTACTTGAGAAAGCTTTGATAGTCTGAGACTGTGAAGGAATTTGTCTGTTTTGTCTGTGTTTCAAATTTACTGGCCTGGAGTTATTCATAATATTATCTCATCTTTTATTTTGATGTTGTTAGTTGTGCCTACTCTTCTCTTTTTCATCAATTTCAGTTTTTCTTTAAGTTTACTGATCTGAAATAATAAGAGTTTGGCTTCATAGGGTACTCTGTAGTATATTTTGTTTTAATTTCATTAACTTTCATCTTTATCTTCAGTATTACTTTTTCTGTTTACATCAAGCTTAATCCCCTCACCAGTTTCTAAGGTTGAAGTAGAGATCATTTATATTTTTATTGAATGTTTTTCTTAACATTAGCATTGCGAGCTATAAACCTCTAAATGCTGCTTTTCACAAAGGCTAATATGTTGTGCTTTCATTGTCACTTAACTCCAGGTACCTTTTGAATTTCCTTTTTATTTCTTTAGCCAACTGTTTATTTAGTATTGTGCTATTAAATTTCCAAAAAGGCAGGGATGTTCCAGTCATATTCTGTAATTGCTTTTTAATTGAATTTTAGTATGTCAGGGTCATAAGGCCAAAAATGAAATAAATCAGTTGGCTATAGAGCAGCTTCACACCACTTCATATAAAAGCAGGTCTGGCTACTTGGCAGGGTAATACGCATATCTAGAGAATGTGTGAGGTAGCACCGAGCCAACGGGATGTCTAGGATAGCCTACCATATACTATTATATACATCTTCTGGTACTGAACCTAAACTCCGTCATGGCTTTTCTAATTTACTTTCAGAGCAATGTTCTCTGAACTTGTTTACACATCTGTCAAAAATTTTGAACAAGTGTGCTCTATACCCATATTAGAAGAAGTAATTATTAAAATGTTATGTAACTTATAAAATATTTGGAATAACTTTTGATAGGAAATAGTGTTAATAAATCTCAGTAGAAGTTCTAGTATTTGTGCACCACCTGGGATGTACACCATCCTCTCTCACAGGAGAGACGAAGCTCCCATATTGTCAGAACTGGAAAAGTTTTCAAACAACTCCCAATGCCTTACTTACAGCTGAGTCTCTACTTAACATAGAGGATGAAGATTGCAGTACCATTGAAATGCAAACAGCCAGCGAGAGAACATTTCTAGGGAGCTTTGATTACTGAGCAAATCATGTTCAAATTTAGATATTGTATGCTAGGCAGAGTATTTGGTATTAGAAAAGACATTGTTCAATACAAACCAACACTATGGAATAGGTATCACTGTCTTAATTTTTTTTTTTAGCATTTGTATTGAGTTACTAAATATTTATTATCTGCTACATACCAGGCAAAAGGAACAGTTGTTTTTACTTTTATCAATGCTTCAGTCCTCATCATATAAAACATACTGCTGGGCTAGCATCCATAAATTCTTCAGTCTTTAAGTATTTTTTTTCACATTTTTTTATATACTGTACACTGCTGTAGACCATGAAGTAATTCAAATTGTGTCTGAAACACTAGAGGAACTAACATTGCTTTTATTTGTGTTTGACAAAACAGGAACCAATGAAGTGAAACCCTTCCTTCTGGTGGCAGTGGAACAGTATGATACTTGACTGCCAGGTGTCCATTTTTAACAAAAGCCAATCCACTGGGATATAAAATACCACACACGAGGCCAACCAGTGAACTTCTCAGAGCACAATTTTCCTTGCTTATATTACTTGAATACAAAACATCAGTTACAAAGAACTCCTTAGCGACTATGGTAGAAAAAAATGGAAGTGCCACTGCTGATGCATATGTCTTCAAAGCATTGCATTTAACTTTTTTTTTTTTTTAAATCATTTTTATTTTAAAAAGACATTAATGGTCAGAACATATTTACATCTTCAACATGACCCCATTTTGTCAGCACAGCCATTTAGTGTCCACTGGCGGCGGCAACAGCAGCAAGAGCGCAGCTTATTCACTGTTAATCATTCATGAGGTCACAGCTGTATAACAATAGCACTCCAGATGACAAACAGGCTGAACTAAGTCAATAAGGGACAAACATAAATAAACACGACTTTAATTAGGATTTTGCATGTATTCTACCACCTAAGAATTTTCCTACAGAGTAAACAAAATACAAATGGCAAG
>NW_004524658.1:10593829-10595060 GCF_000260255.1 Octodon degus | reverse complement strand
CTTCACTGAGTTCAGCTCCTTCACCATCTTGCTGTGGAGAAGCTGGAGGTGGAAATGGAGGAAAAATTTCGTCTTCTATATGTTCATAATCTGGTAGGTCAATCAAGCCATTCTCTTGTGGTTCTAACATCTTATCTTCTGGCGCGGGTGGAGAAGACCACGGCGAGACCGCCGCTACAGGTCTCCTGCATTTAACTTTGAAGCAGTATCTCAAAATGAAGTTTGCCAATATTCCAGAGAAACTAGCTGATGTTGCAAGTAGTAGTGTTCCGGGTATTGTCTTGTTTTCTGCAAGATGCTCAAAATGTTTTCCTAGGATTTCCATGACTATTGGTGTTCTGAATTTTGCATTTCCTAGAGAAGGACTGGGTTAAGCGTGTGTGTGTATTGCTGTCTGCATGCCTTCATGCACATCTCCACCTCTCCTTCCCACCAGACCTGCATCCTTCACATCTGCTTCAGGTTCTCTCACTGTCTTAATTTTATAAATAAAATACCAGGTGCCTGAAAATCATAGTTCTGTTTCTGAAACTTGTTGTTTTATTCTATATGTACATGTAAGGACTACAGAATGTCCATGTCTGGACAGACCCAGACCCCTCCACCATCTTTCGAAGAAAGACCCTTTTTTGGAATGTCCACTAATGTCTTCATCAAAAATTTGTACTGACTTTCTTAATCACCTTGGGAGAACCTGTTGGCTATTGTCTTTCAAGTTTCATGCATGTACATATTGGCTGCATCATTCCAACCCCAACACAGCTTTGTGATCTTTTTTCCACAAAAATGTTTCATGAGATTTTTGAAATAGGGCCCAGTAGCACATACAACTGTGTAATGACTATATTACTTCCTGTCAAATATTAGTATTTTGTTTAACATTTCACCAATTTTAAATGTTTAATTTTTTCAGTTTTTGAATAATACATGATAATATAAAGAACATTGTCATGGTTTGTGTCTAAGCCTCCCCCAAAGCCTCATGTAACTTATGACGCAGATACAGCAGGAGAAGCACCAAGTGCCTTGATGGGCGGGGCCAGAGGGCCAGGGCTTGGCCTGAGGGGCGGGGCCCAAGGACTGGGGCTGGGCCATGGGGCGGGGCCAGGTGACCAGGGCGGGGCTGGGGGGAGCCACAAAGGTGTGAATTTTTTTTTTTTTTTTTTTTTTTTTTCTCTTTTTTTTTTTTTTTTTTTTTTTTTTTTTTTTTTTTTTTTTTTTTTTTTTTTTG
>NW_004524658.1:10592454-10593415 GCF_000260255.1 Octodon degus | reverse complement strand
ATACTTAGCAAACATACCTTTGAAAACTAAAAGTAAGATTTTCTAGTTACACAAACTTGAAATATTTTAATACTTCCAGAAGTAGTATATAGGAAATAACAAAAAGCATAATTCAAAAGGCAAGAGAAGTTGTAGTATGCTCCTGGATGAACAATAAAGAGCTATCAATATGATAGTTATGCAGGACTATATAAAAGATATATTAGATGAGCCCTTATTTAAAGGTCATTGCAAGACCCAGTCCTAGCCCAGGTCCGGTGAGTGTGTGGAGAGCTTCCTGCTACCCTGCGCCAGTGGGACCAGTCCCAGCTCAGGTGCAGCGTGGGCCGGACCCTCTCCCACCCCCTCGAGCCGCCCCCATCACTCTGCAGTACCTCCCCCACCCCTCCCACTGAGTAGGAATTTCTGACGACTTCTGGGAACCCCTAGACCCAGTCCTAGCCCAGGTCCGGTGAGTGTGTGGAGAGCTTCCTGCTACCCTGCACCTGTGGGACCAGTCCCAGCCCAGGCGCAGCGTGGGCCAGACCCTCTCACACCCCCTCGGGCAGTCCCCCACCACTCTGCAGCACCTCCCCACCCCACCTGCCGAGTAGGAAATTTGCGGTGTTCCGGGAACACCCGGACCCAGTCTTAGCTCAGGTCCAGTGAGGGTGTGGGAGAGCTTCCTCTTCTCCCTACGTTACCTTGCCCCCTTCAGGCACAGCTCAGGCCTGGCATACATACCTGAGGTGTAACCCTGCAGCTGCGATCCTGCAGAGAGTGTAGAGGATAGATCCAAGCAGCTAGTCCAGCAGCAGAACATCTTGCCACAGGGGCACAACATATTCACCCTCAAGGGCAGCAGTGGAAAGGAGCTGAGCACAGCAGCCAGACCTAAGCCAGACGCAGCTGGATAAGTCCAAACTTTGTAGAGCTGCACCTGAACTTCAGTACATGCGAAGGTTATAACTACAGCAAAGAT
>NW_004524658.1:10578163-10586213 GCF_000260255.1 Octodon degus | reverse complement strand
ACTAAGAAGAATATATGCAGTGTGTTATTTTTTGAAACTGTACTTCTGATTTGATTTGAAACTGTCTCATTGCTGTTTATCAATAAAATTTTGGATAAAGGTCATCGCAGATTTCTATGAAATAGTACCAGTCTTATGGTAGGTTATACATGTACTTTTTTTCTCATATATGTGTGTGTATGTGTGTATAAAAGATAGGGAAGAAGTAATATAAAGTCAACAGAAAATGGAAATACACTTTTGAAAGTTTCTAATACTAGGAGAAGATATCATACCATGTCTTTCAAATAATTTGTAAGTCATAGATATAGTATAAATCTTAGAAGAAAAATTAAGATTAAGCAATATTCAGAAAATTAAATACTAATTAATTAAAAGTTAAATGTTTCAAAACAATTGAAGTAAGAAAACGTTTTTATGATACAAAGAAGTACTAAGAGTAAAACATAAGATAAATACTGGAATGGCAAGTAAATGACCAGCACTTCTAACAGTTTGAGGATCAGATATCGCACAAAATTCTAGTGTGTTGTGGACATGCATAATGACCGTGACAGTTACTTGTGGCTAGGCGTCACTTGTGGAACTGAGCTACAGCTATTTCTTTGAAATCCACCCTGTAGACTCAGGTGGAATCATGACTCATCAAGTGGAAGAGAAGTCCATTTGTAGGGTGTGCTGATGAAAATATTCTGCTGCTGAACACAAGAGAATAACTGAAAGACCACTATTGTATACCTCTTATTCTCCTCTGTTTAATTGTTTGCCCAATTTGGCGGGTTCTTTCCATTCTCATTCATGGGGCTATGATCAATTTGCTCCCTCACTAGAACATCATTTAGTAGTCTGTGTAGGCTTGGCTTTGTCATCGTGAAATTCTTTAGTTGTTCTTTGTCATGGAAGTATTTCACTTGTCCATTATATTTGAAAGAGAGTTTTGCAGGATAGATCAGTCTGGGTTGGAATTTGTTTTCTTGCAAGACTTGAAGTACTTTGCTCCATGCTCTTCTTGACTTGATGGTTTGTGAAGAGAAATCTGCTGTTATTTTGATGGGTTTTTCTTTAATTGTGATCTGTTTCTTTTCTTTAGCAGCTTTTAGTTTACTGTTCCTATGCTGCATTTCTGGGGTCTTGATTATTATATGTCTGGGTGTGGTTTTCATTGGGTTGATGTTATTTGGAGTTCTATATGCTTCAGTTACATGAATGTCAGATTGTTGCCCCATATTTGGGAAGTTTTCTGCTATTAATTCTGTCCATATTCTTTTTATATCATTTATATTGACTCCTTCCTTCTCATTGATGTCTATTAATCTCACATTGTTCATCTTTGCATCATCTTGCAGGTATTGAATTAGTTTTTCCTGCATCCTAGTTGTTTTAAAGAGATCTCTTCTTACTTTTTCATTAGCTGCAATGGTATCTTTAAGGTCAGAAAGTCTACTTTCACTTTCCCTCAAACAGTTTTGCCAGCTTGTGTTTGAGGTTTTAATTTCCTGTATATCACTTTGAACCTATTTCATACATTATATTTGTTTCCTAAATTGCTTATTCAGGGGTTCCATCATTTTTATATTGTGCTCTATTTTTTTTATCAGTGTATTCTTTAGAAGCACCTAGTACTTTTCTGATTATAGCTATCACTCACTTCTTTAGTTCCGAAATTATTTCTGATCTGATTTCTTCTATACCGTTCTGCAGTTGTTTCTTTACTGCCAACACTATTATTTCAGAGATATCTGGCATGTGAGTTCCAGTTTTCTCAGTGCTAGTGTCTTCTGCAGTTGTACTGGATGGACTCAGGGCCTGAGCTTGCATTTTGTTCCTTCTTTTTGTCATTTTGTATACCAGTGTCTTCTGACCTTTGGTGTAGAGCTTAGAGAGAGTTATTACCTTAGCACCAGGTCTATATTTACTTAGTTCAGATTCCTCCAGGTGGGTGTTGTTTGGATCTGGTTGCTGTGCTCCACTTCTTTCTGTTGCAGCCATTAGAGCTGAACCCTTTGTGTCTCTCTGGCAAGATGTTCTGCTCCTGAATCAGCTGGGTGGTTCTTGCCTCTAGCGTCTTTGCAGGGAGTTCTGCTGAAGGGTTCCTCACTGGGCCTGCACTCTGGATCGAATGAAGATCGATGGGCACTGGATGGTCTCCCTCACATGCCAGGCCTGGGCTCTGCGTCCATTCAGGATCTGCTGGGGGTGGGGCCAGAGGGCCAGTGCGTGGCTGAAGGGCGGGGCCAGAGAGGTATGAATTGGTAAACTGGCTAGCCTGTGCTTTCTCAGAGATGTGAAGAGGGTCATCCTGAACAGAGCAGCACCCCCGCCTCTCCTCCAGTGTCTTGAAGCCTCTAGTAACTGTGAGCTAAATAAACCTTTCCTTCCCTCATTTTGAGTGTTGGGTATTTGTTCCTGCAACGAGAGAAGAGTAACTAATAGAAACATTTTATGTATTTGAAAAATGTGATTTTCTTAATATACAATAGCCATCATGAATGTCATATTTAAGTACAAAGCTCTGTTGAGTGGGATTTCAGGGCAAAAAAATATGAACACTATTGTTTTTAATGTGTGTTGCTATATAAACTGAATGCACGGGTAAGAAATAATGTGTGAGTTTTCCACTTTTTCCACTACTCTAACAGCTTTGCGATTACTATATGTCAGGATAAAGCATTTTATGACTTTAATGGTTGATTCTAGAATTCTTCCTAAGCATGATACAGACAGTTTAAGAAAAATCATTAAGCCAGTTCATGGTGAAGGAAGGAGTTCTGTACATGTGAGTTTGTCAAAGCCAAAATGTAAGAGTACTCTTAATTTGAAATGAAGAAGAATTGGTGCCGTATAAGAAAGGTGATGGAGCTGGCAGAGTTGGGAGTTGCCGGGTAGGAGACTTGCAGATAGTTGGCTGATTTCTGCAGCAGATATCCCTGCTTGTAGGTTTGGTTTATTTGTGCTTCAGGCATGCAAAGTCCCTGACACCTCAAATTTGCTGTCAAGTGTTTTCCATCTGTAGATAATCACAGGAATGACTGGTTTGTGGAAAATTAAGGAAAACAGTGCCATTTCTAGGTCAATGTAGTATGAAATTAAACAGGATGCCTAAACTGTATGATAAGATGTTCCCTAATCAACCAAATAAAATGTTTTTAGAAGTTTAAACCAGAGGTGACAACCAGGATTATTAAGTAAATTTCTAAGAAATTCTCTGGAGATCGTGAAAGGACTTTGTATTTCTACAGGTCATAAAATAAGGGTCTCCAGCTTGAACAGTAATTCCTCCCTCCTTATCCTTGGGTCATGTGTTCCAAGACCCTCAGTAGAAGCCTGAAACCATCTGTTAAGGTTTGGATACTAACTCCCCCTCCTCCCAATCCTGTATTGAAGGTTTGGCCACCAGTTGATGGCACTACTGGGAAGCACTAGAAACTTTATGAGATGGGGCCTCATTGGAGGAAGGTGTGTCTTTGAAGAGGATACTGGGATC
The DNA here is from genome assembly GCF_000260255.1 of Octodon degus. Classification (NCBI taxonomy): domain Eukaryota; kingdom Metazoa; phylum Chordata; class Mammalia; order Rodentia; family Octodontidae; genus Octodon; species Octodon degus. The sequence goes on along the minus strand of NW_004524658.1, from coordinate 10,582,729 downwards.
CTGACCCCTTCTTTTCTCTTTGCTTTTTAGCTGCAGGAGGTGAACAGGCCTCTTGTTCCATATGCTCCTGCCATGATGTTCTGCCTCATGATAGACTCCAAGGAGCCAGCCAGTGATGGCTTGAAGCTTCTGAAGCCACAAACCAAAATAAACCTCTCTTTCTTTAAGTTATTTAGCTCAGTTATTCTGTCAAAAAGACTGAACATGGACTAACACACCATGATACTGAATGCTATATGTATGACATTTTCTCCTATGCATCCCTAGATAAAGTATAATTTATAAATGAGGCATAGTGAGAGGTAACAAAAGAACTAATAATAACATGGAACAGCTGTAATAATAAACTGTTATAAAGTCATTTAAAACTGTGAGTTATTTATTTCTAGAATTTTGTTTTGTAATTATAGACCATGGTTGACCATGAGTAACTGAAAGTGAAGAAAGTTAAACTATGGATATAGGGATCTGTGACAGTCCCTTAGATTTAGATTTCAAGACTATGGCAGGCCTTAGCTTTCAAAAAGACCTATTGATCCTAGTTGGTTTCCAGTCTGTCTCCATGTTTAATATGGCTTCATGAAGCCCTGCCACTATTTTAGATTTCAGCACCAATAGCAAACCCAATACCAATCACTGACCATTAGCAGGTTGATAAAGGAAATGTTTAAGGAAGATATTTGTGTGTCCCTATCATAGTAGATTTACAAAGCAATTTTTTGAACCATTATCATTGCTTCTAAATATCATTGAATAAAAATGGTAAGGCTAGCATATGTAGACAATTCAAAGGGCCCTTCATGCCAAGTTTTGGAGGAGCCAATTGGCCTTAGCAGTAGATTATTGGTCCTCAAAATATCATTCCACATTTAGCAAGACAAGTTAGACTTGGTTGTGCAGTGTCATTGTATAGCTTACCATCAGCTTTTTTAGGTGACATTTAATAATTCTGAGGTAGGCCATTTATTTGTTTTTATTTATTTGATACAGGTCTTGCTATGCAGTTCATCCTTGTAGTGATCCTCCTTCCTTCTGCCTCCCCAGTGCTGGGATTACAGGTACGCACCACCACCACCACACCCAATTCTGGGGCTGGCCTGGCATGCAGTACTGGGGATTGAACTTGGGTCCTTGTGCTTGCCAGGCAGGCACCTAGATTGCAGAGCAATCTCCCCAGCCCAGATAGGCCATTTTGAACTGTTTGATCAGAGATACTGTGCTTGTGATGATGTCTGATGAATAGAAAACCTTGAAAGGCAGGGACTTTGCCCTACTCCTCTTTTCTCCATGGTTTTCTTTAGCATGGTTTGCAGTATGTAGTGTGTGCTTAATGAATATTTGTTGATTAAATAATGAGATCTATGCACATGGGTACTGAATATATATCATGTTCACTTTTTATTTTGAGTTTTTGGTTTTTCTATTTTTTATTTGATTATGTTTATACATTTTGTCAGTATTATATAATATTTATAAGGTATCAGGCATTATGTATAATGTATAATGCATCTAGAACCATTAATTATTCTTGGGCATTTCCTCTCTTACATTGTGTTTTTCATTTTACAGTGACTAGTACAGTAAGAATAATGGCAGATACATGATAAATGCTCCTTTATTGATTCACTCAATATTGACAGAAATTTGCTAGCACAAATTATGTATCAGTCAAGTTGTGTAATTGACAAAGTGCCCTTTTATTATTTATTAACAAACAAAAAATTAACATTTGAGAGGTAGTCTCCAGGCAATTTGAAAGAGCAGATGGAGTAATTTAACTCCTTTAGAGTGCTGGATTGCTGACAGGTACCACGTAGAGTTAGAGCAGTCACCTCCATCTGGCACACACACGGGTGGTTACTGAGCTATTTAGCATGGCAATGTGATGTTAAAGCAGATGCTATTGCGAAGTACAGGATTTTCAGGCAAAATTAGACTTTTTCTACTCATGGACCTCAGTTAAAGGGCACATCTGAGTCACAATGAATAAAAATAATGAGACTATTTTAAGGTAATGAGTAGTTTTAAAACATTTGTCAGAGATATGAAGTTCTCTGGTTAGTAACAGCCAAGTGAATGTACTTTTTTTTTCTGTTCATTTTATGTCCTGAGTGCTATGTAGTGTTTCACGCGGAAACTCGAGGGCATGGCTAATTTGGTGATGCAGAATGGCTCTCAAAGTCTTAGAATTAATTCCTCAGGCGTTATGGTCTCTAATTCTTTCCTGTAAATATGAGAGAAAATTCCTCTAACATGTGTGATGACCTTTGTATTTCTAAGTTATGAACCACCTTGGTTTTATTTGCTATAACCTCCTCATTCTAGTCATATAGAAAAGAGAAATAATGCTTTATAAAAGTGGAGAAATACTACTTTTGTCATGCAGAGCAATTTGTGTCTCTGAATGCATTCAGGGGAAGTCATTCAAGGGGACCTCCCATTGTTCTGAAGTGCACAGATGTGCACACTGAAAGGGCATATTTTCTTATGTGGCATTAAGAATGACATTTATAAATCTTGCTGCAATAGCTGCAAAATGATGACTTAAGCAAGCGGAGGTTCCTCAGCACCAAAAGATCTTTTTTGGTACTTCAATTTTTTTTCTTATAATAAATGGGCCCTTAGAGGCTGAAAAAACATGCAGGTGTATCCTGTTTGAGATCTTGGAATGGGAGGCATTCACTTGATTCATGGGGTCACACACACACGGCAAAATGGTGCTGCTCCTCACTGTCCAATAAATTAGGAATGTGGCATCTAAAATGGTGAATATTATTTCTTAGGGATTTTTTTTCATGGATATCTCTTAGTTTCCAAAAAGCAAAAATGGATAAAAATTGTACATGTTCAGGTGTGTTGGTTGATACACCCTGACAAATGTAGCAATTCTGTTATGAAAAGAATATTTTCTTCAGAAGAATGCTCAGACACATATATGGAAAGGAGCTGAGCTGTAGATGTAGTTATTTGGTGGAACACATATTCAGCATGGGTAAAAATTTGCATTGGATCACCAACACAAGAAAACCAATCAAGAGAAGAAATAGTTCTAATTTTAGGTCTAATGACTAAAGAAAAACAATAGTTAAAATTTTCAAATGACAAAATGATCATTTCCACTAATAGCAAAATAACACTTGAAAAAGGGTGTGCACCAAAAACAGTAGTGCCTTTGCTAGGGTAGAATGTTCTATTTATTTTATTTTTTTCTTCATGTATATATGTAGGATAATAAGAATAAATTAGGAGACTGGTAGCAACTTGAAATCCTTTGTTATCTTGATAGCTCCTTAGCCCATCTGGCTACAATTTTCTCTTCAGGGATGGGTGAGGCAGAATGGGACTAAGCAAGTAGTAGAGTTATTTCTATACTTTGAAGATTTTTTAATTTTTCTTTTTTTCTATTTTAGAGAAGGTTCTACATGTTGTTCAGGGTCTCACTATTAGATCAGGCTCATAGTGATCCGCCTGTTCACAGCCTCTCAAGACCTGGGATTACAGGCACATGCACCACTGCCCAGTCTCAATCGCTGTCCCAGCATGCTCTGGGGGCAGGGCCAGCACAACAGGCCCAGGGATCCAACCCCCAGCCCCTGAGTCTGCTTGCAGGAGCTATAATCCACTGAGCTATTTGGCCGGCCCTTTTTAATTTTATTCTTGATACATGGTTGGGCTATATTGCTCAGGCTGGCCTCAAACATGTGACCCTCTTGTTTCAGCCTCCCAAGCAGCTGGTGTTGCAGCCATGCACCACGTGTCTGACTTTAGTCTTTGTAGTTATCTGTTATTTATTTTTCAGGGTATTTGCTTCTCTGAAGGGCTTTTTGTTTCTCTCTGCTTTTTTCTTTTGTCTTTGTTTTTCTGCTTTTTTCTTTTGTCTTTGTTTTTCAGCTATTTTTACCAGGAAGTAGCTTTGAGTTCTTTGATTTGCTTTACTTTTTGGGGGAATTTGTAAAATGTACCAACTTGTGACTTAGTTTCTTTGGTCATTTCATCTAATATTGCTTTTGCTGCATTTTCTCCCTCCTGTCCATTTTACGCTTATTTCTGAATTTTCAGTCTGTTGTTTTTTATGTATCAGCTTCTATTTTATTGGGTATTTTATCATGAATTATGGTTGCATACTAGTTAACTGTGTTCTTAATTTTACACATTACATTTTGAGTCCTCAGCTTTTCACTTGATTATTTTTATAATTTCCATTTTCTCCTGAAGTTCTCCAATTTGCCATCTAACTTTTTGAGGCTATCAATGACAGTTTGAAGAACATGTAAGTGTAATGCCTTCATTGCTTTTTGGTAGATCTGTTTATGCGGTCTGTTAATCTTGTTATTTTGGTGAAATATTTTTGCCTTTTGTTAATTTGTTTTTAATGCCAGTCACCACATATGAAAAATTGGATTCTGAATGATTTTTTTTTCAAAGAAGATTTGCTTTGTTTCTAACAGGCAGTGTGGAAAACGTCACCCTTATCTATCCAGAAAGTGCGCCGATCCAAAGCTGAACTTTAGCATTTGGGAGGGTTGATTCAACACTGTTTCTGTTTTAACACCCCCCCCCCCCCCC
>NW_004524658.1:10567977-10571538 GCF_000260255.1 Octodon degus | reverse complement strand
TTTTTGTTCAAGAGAACTTTGTTTACTTTGGTTTCCTCATTTAAACAGAGAGACTCTATAGTTGGGGACACTTTATTTTGGAGCAATGTAAAAAAATAAATGAGCTGGAAAATAAGATGTATTAGTGATGGAACCTGCAAAGCAAAAAGGACCTTAGGGGTCATCTCTCTGAGGGCTGGCATACACCTCCTGTCCCATCACAGACACTTTTTGGATTGGGCACTGTTCTCCACAGTCAGTGTGCCAGGCAGTGTGACCACACAGGTAGAGCCAACCTAAAATAAACCCAATTTACTACTAAGATCTAATCAAGTCTTTTCATTTATAGATGAAAAACTGAAGCCTTGGGAGGAAAAGAGAACTCATCATGGGACCCAAAGTGTAAGCCAAGTCTGTATATGAAGCTCTACACTGAAGTCCATGGCCTTCTGTTTCATCCCAACATTCCCTCCTTACCAGCAACCAAAGAAGAAAAAAGCTAAGACATACCCACATGACTCCCTAATAGTATGTCCAGGGACCCTGTGGCTGTATTTAATAGTTTTGGGTAGAAAATTCAACTAAGGCAGTTAATATGTTCTAATGGATAATGATTACTCTGGTGGTTGGAGAAGTAAAGAAAAAGAGCAGATTTGTTGCTAGAGGTGCAGGCCCTGCTTCTTTGATGTCCCCAGGCTATTACTTCTCAATATGTTTAAAAGTGTACCTTGTACTCTACAATAGGAATATTAATATGAGTAAGTGAGTGCCCCTTTTCTCAAGGAGGTCAATACACATAATTAGTGTCAGCACAGTGAAATGAGCTTGGCAATGTACTTTTGGTGCTGGGACATGGCTAATAGACACTGCTGTATTATTTATAGAACCAGAGTAATGAGAGAGAGATTGGAGCTAATTAGAGATCATTGATCCTATCTCATGGTCAATGCAGGAATCTTCCCTACGTTATATTTTGCAGATCATTTAGTCTTTTTTTCTCATAACCTGATTATTTAAAGGTTAAGATATTTATGAAAATGTGTGTCTGCAGGCCCGTGTGTGTGTGTGTGTGTGTGTGTGTGTGTGTATGTACATAAATGTAATTTTGCTTCCATCTAATTATCAAGAGATCCACAAACTAAAGAGTAAAAGCACTTCTTTGGTCTTTACTTGAGTATTTTCAGACATGAGCTGCCTAAATTTTACAATGCAGCTAATTATATTTCTTAGAATGTGTGACCATCAGAAGAAACATAAATTCTAAGGATTTACTGCCTTTGCCCAAACATTGAAAATCATCCTATAGCCTTACAATAACAATCCTGCTCATTTTGTCTCCTGAATATTTCTTGAATCCTACTCTTTCTAGCTCTATTGCTCTTGTCTTAGTTTATGCTCTATATTCTTTACCTTAGAACTCTGCTGGTCGCCAAGCAGTTTTTCATACCTCTTTGACTAAACCCTTGCTCAGTGATAAGATATATTTTAAAACAATATGGCCAAGAAATTTCCCACTCCAAATCCTTTAGCAATGTTCTATCATCTAACTGTGATTTTTTACCAGCTACATGGGAAGCCAGACGTCAGTGGAGATGAACCTTCTAAGTTTTCAGCTAATATATTTCAAATCTGGAATTTTGTACTCAATCATTTCAGGATGACTGTCCCCAGGAAGCTCCACCAATATAAGTGGGTAAATGAAACGACACATAGAGAGCCCTGTGAATGAGGGAACTCCCATGAGGAGTGCTGGAGGTTCTCGGGAAGAAAGTGAAGGCAATCTCCAGACAAGACCTGTTGAGAAGATGGTAAAGGGGAGCAGGAAGGCAGAGAGCTCCCAAAGGGCTGTGACCCAAAGAGGACCAAGACAATGCACCAAATTCATCATCTGTTGCCAGATTTTTAAAACTGTGATGAGAGGAATTTTATATATCTTGGAAAAACAGGGTGTGACTTAGTGACACAGTATAGAAATGAAGCAAAAGTGTGAGTCAGTTATTAATTCAGAGAAGAGAATTATACAAGAAATTCAGTACTGTAAGTTCAGAAATAAATATGCATGACCTAGTGATTTTTGACAGTGCTAAGACCATTTAGTGTGTGGCTATTAAAACAGACAGTGCTGGGGAAACTGAATGTTCACATCCAATAGGAAGAAGTTGAACCCTTTACACCACTATCACATATCCTGTTCTCATTCTTCTCAGAAACCAAAACTCAGAAACAAAAATTCTTTTAGCATTTTAGCTCAACCTATTTAAATATCATATGGGAATTTTTCTTTTTTCTTTTTTTTTTTTTTGCAGAACTGGGAATTGAACTCAGGCCCTTGCGCTTGCCAGGGAAGCACTTATTCTACTGAGCCATCTCCCCGGCCCCAATTTTTCTTTTTTTGATACAGTGCCCCGAGACCCAGTCCTAGTCCAGGTCCAGTGAGTGTGTGGGAGAGCTTCTGGCTACCCTGCGCCGGAGGGACCTATTACTGGTCCCAGCTCAGGCACAGCATGGGTGAGACCCTCTTCCACCCCCTTGGGATGCCCGCCACCACTCCGTGGCACCTTCCCCACCCTGCCTGCTGAGTAGGAATTTCTGCTGTGTTCCAGGAACCCCCAGACCCAGCCCTAGCCCAGACCCAGTGAGTGTGTGGGAGAGCTGCCTCTCCCCCCTACTCCACCTTGTCCCCTCCAGGCTCAGCTCAGGCCTGGCATACAGGCCTGGGGTGAAATCCTGCAGCTGAAATCTCTACAGAGAGTGTAGAGGATAGAACCACCCAGCTAGACCAGGAGCAGAAAATCTTGCCAGAGGGGCACAACAGTTTCACCCTGAAGGGCAGTAGCAGGAAGGAGCTGAGCACAGCAGCCAGACAAAAGCCAGGCACAGCTGGATAAATCCAAACTTTGTAGATCTGCACCTGAACTTCAGTACGTGCTAAGGTTATAACTACAATGAAGATCTACAACAAAAGTCAGAAGTCGGTGCTATGCAAAATGACGAGAAGGAGCAAAATGCAACCTCAGAACCCAAGCCCACCTGTAACAAGTGCAGAGGACACTAACACAGAACAAATTGGAAATCACACAGCTGAAAGCAATGAATCAACGGCTTCTGAAATAAAGAAACAGTGCAGAAAGGTATAGAGGAACTTGGATTGGAAATAAAAAAAAGAAATCCCTGAATTAATAATAACTGCAGTAAACAATCAAATGCAGAAACATATGGAGAAACCCAATGCCCACCCAGAACAAGTGCAGAGGACACTAGCTCGGCTCAAATGCATGAATTAAGAGCATCAAAAGTAAATAAGCAACAGCAGAAAGTCATAGAGGAACTCAGAGCGCAATTTTCTGAAATAAAAAAAGAATTGTCAGAACTCATAGCATCTGAAGTAAAGAAGCAACTACAGAAACATACGGTAGAAACCCAATCTGAAAAAAACACTGCAGTAAAAGAATTTATAACTGCTTCTAAAGAAGATATTGATCAAAAAATAGAGGAGATTAGAAAAATGATGGATTCCTTGAATGAGCAATACAGGAAAGAAATAGATCGCATGAAGCAGAGTCAAAGAGATATAGAGGAAAT
>NW_004524658.1:10548609-10562594 GCF_000260255.1 Octodon degus | reverse complement strand
TGTGGGGGAGGCACTGCAGAGTGGTGTGGGGCGGCCCGAGGGGCTGGGAGAGGGTCCGGCCCACGCTGCGCCTGGGCTGGGACTGGTCCCGCCGGTACAGGGTAGCAGGAAACTCTCTCTGATAATATTTTCTATAAACTTGTTAATACTATCTGATTTTTAAAAAAAGTACATGTATGCTTACAATACAAGTAAATTTTAAAAAACATGTACAAATGGACATTGATGCAGATTTGTTGACTGGTTACTAAGTATTCATTTGTGACTAGGTGAAAGAATTAGGATAATACATTTTTAATAAGTGTTAAGAGCATTGTGATCTAAAATGTCATTTCATGCCTATTCTTCTAGAAGAAACCAGCTTCTTGTGAGAAAGTCCCAATAGTGCTCCGGGGAGTTAAGGAGGTAAAAGTTCAGGTAAGCCAGTTCTCACTTGCAAGCCAGTTAAATGCACCATGTTGGAACTGGAGTCACTGGAGCCAGGCAGGGGTTAAGATGAGAGCTACCATGGTCAGTACGTCAAGGGCTCATAGAGACCCCAAGTCAAGACCATTCAGTCAGAACCACATGTTCCTGAATATTGCTGATCCACAGGTTCTGTGAAATGATAAAGGTTGTTTCTGGTTTTGCTGTTTGAAGTGATTAAGGCTAGGGAACCAGATAACATAGATTTTGTAAGAAACTGAAATCTGGAGTGAAAGAGCTGCCCAAGCATTACATTTAGTAAATATGACCACTGAGCTGCTTTTCTGGCCCAGATTTAGTGCTATTTCCATTTATGACACCAAAGTAGCTGTCTAGCCTCAAGAATAGTAGTGTGATTCTTCAGTGTTTTTATCTCAGTAGGACAATTTTGACATAAATAAGTTCATACCAACAGATTTCAAGTGCAAACACATATGGACTTAGAAGCTACAATATCCAGATCAGATTCCAATTTCTAACTATGTAGTATAAGGCTAAGATCATTATTGCTGAACAGGAAGTCATTACAATAGCCAAATTTGGGAGAAGTTAAATCCCCTATGTGTATATGATCAAAATATTGGCAAATACTTAAATATAAAAAAGTATTACAGTAAAACACATTGCCATTAACCCCCTTGAAAACACTTTTCCTTGCTTCAATCACATTTATCCCATTATTTTTGCCATTTTTTGAAGCAGCTCTGGAAGTCTACTTTTGTGTCTTTGTGAGGTGTAATAAGACCATACGATGGATGGTGCTGCTGAGTGCCACCCGGTGGAAAGGCAGATTGGTAAAACCATCATGGCCTGTCCACATTTATGTTGTTCTAGAGCTGGTGTTGTGCAACTGCTGCTTCTTCCCCAGTGTCCAAAGATCAGGAGAGGTAAGTGCTGTGAACTGCTTCAGGACCTGGCATTGGATATGACAATGTAATTAAACACATTCATGAACGGGCACCTCAGGACAGCTTCAGAAAGTGGCAAGAGCAAAGCGGTAAGTACATGTGAAGCTAGAGGGAACTTCTGAGGGACAACTACGGCAATGTGGCTTTTGCTATGTTATTATTTTAAAAATTTAAGCATTAACTCTAATTTTTTTATCACACCTTGTATGTGTCAAGTTCTGATCTAGTTCATGCACTGAGTCAGTTCTTGTGCATTGCTTATTTTTCTCTTGGGTTCTCCCTTTAAAGGAAGAGTATATTAAAAACACCTCTCACATTGTAACATTGTAAAGAACTTATAAAGACTCATTTTTTCAACAGTGTACTAAACACAGCAGTAGCTATGAACTTCTTGCTGCCTTCATACCATATCTGAGTAAGTATTTCAATTTTCTTTTCTCTTCATCTCACAGATTTTTAATTTTCTGTTTCATTTAAGGTCATTAAAGAATATTACTTAAAATGGGCAAAAAGGCTACTGTTTAGTCATTTTTAATTTACTGTGACATATACTTCTGCTGATTTACGGAATGAACTAAGGTTACAATAATGCATCGTCTGTGCCCCTTGATGCTTTTGGATTGCATTTCCATATGGATGCATTTTTCCATTAGAACTCCTCTCAGGCACATAGTGCCCCTAATAACGGAGCCATAGATTCATAATGCTCAGCAAGACCTACTAGCCTGGTGTGGGGGAGCAGGGGGAGCTGTCTAAGGCATTTACCTTCCAGAGTAAAGCTAGGTCAGTGTTCTTTTCTTTTCTTTAGAATAAAAAAATAGTTAAACGTCAGAAATGATGCAGAATTTTACTAAACAAAATGCTAGGAATTCAACAATGGTCATTATATTGTATATTGTTGTCTTCACATTAGTTGTTCAGATTACCAGATTCAAGACTGTAGGATTGGTCACAAGTCATAAAAATTAAAAAGAGGAGGGCCAGGGATATAGTTCAGTGGCACAGTGCCTGCCTGGCAAGCATGAAGTCATGAGTTTGATTCCCAATACAAAAAAATAAATAAATAAATAAATAAAAAATAAAAAAAAAAATAAAAAGAAGAAAAAAAAATTAAGCATTATCTGTTCCTTTCAACAGACCAGCAAAAATCAGCTGCACAAGTATCCAAACTATCCTACTTATATATTTCCTTTTCCCTTGCTTTTCTTGGGGCCTTGCTAGTTAGTTCAGTTGTTTAAAGTACTTGCTTGGGCAAACTCAGTCAGGCTTGGGGTACTGTGGTTTGATCCCCAGCTCCACATGTGGCACCAGACCCACACTTAAGACAGCCTAAGACAACCAGCCCCCCACAAAAAAAAAAAAAAGAAAAAAGAAAAAAAAATCCCTCCTTGCTTTTCTTTCAGTATCCCAGTTTACTTCTTGGCAGCCTGACTTCTACTGTGTCCTTGTTTCTTATTACTCCTCAGAATCCAGATGGGGTCATGCTATGAAAAGCTGCTTTCACATGTGTGGGTGGGACATGCTTTTGAGAGAGGAGGATGCATCACTAGAATGCCTAGAAGGGATACTGACAATGAGGGGATTCTTTTCACCCTACTCCACAGAGCTGCTGAAGGGACCTTGACCACACATCTCAATCCTCTTGGATGTTATTTTTCTCTCCCTTACTCATGGTACAAGTCAGTGAAAGCTGATCTGCAGCTTAAGTTCAGAGAAAGACATTGCAGAGTTGCTGCCAAAGCATCAGTTCCCAATGTCTTGCTTCCTTTCCCTCCTCTGTGATGGAGATTGGGAAAGCTCACTGTGTATCTTCTGGTTTTCTTTAGCACTTAACATACAAAGTGGAGAAGCTTTGGACAATGTCACCTTTCAGAAAGTCTTCTGAGGTTTAGGGAAGCTTTGGCTTTTTGGTGAAACTACTTTGGTGTGGTGGACTCTGTTCTATGTCACTTTACTTTGTCTAGCTTGGAAATTGCAGGTATGGCTGGAGAAGCAGCAACTTTCATGTGATTGAGTTTATGAGATAATGTACCAGGAACACACACGGATGATGGGAGAAGTTGGGTCCTGAGGATGTCATTCAGTCCCTACACTATTCTGCTCACTGCTGGACTTCCTTAAGTTGAAAACAACCTCAAATGGAGTTAACTATTTTTAATGCTGTTATTCTCTTTTCTGAAAATTGGTACTTCAGTAAGTTGAATAATTTTGCCAGTTGGAATAGAACAGTCTCTCAACTCTGGTTCCATTGCCATTTTAAACAGAATAAATTTTTGTTGTGATTAATTGTTTATTTTAGGATGTTGGGTAGATGAGAGAGTGTTTTTTCAAATTCCCTGGGCCATGCCAGGTGTGGCGGTGCATGCTTGTAACTGCAGCACCTCAGAGGCTGAGGCAGGAGAATAGTAAGTTTGAGTCCTGCCTGAATAACCATGGGACTTAGTCAGACCCTGTTTTAAAGTAAAAAGGGCTGCAATAGAGCTCAGGGGTGAAGGTCCTCAATTCAAGTCCCCATACTGAAAATCCAGTCCAATCCAATCCAATCCAATCCAATCCAATCCAATCCAATCCAATCCAATCCAATCCAATCCATTCAGGTCAAATCAAATCACTATAAAACTGCCTACTGAACTCATCTCTTCCCAAACCAGGGATTTTGGGTTGCATTAGGATTTACAGCTAGGATAGAATAGTTTTTAATGCCTTCCACTTGCCCAGTACTGTGGAAAATCTGTTACTGAAGGATTGGGGGAGGAGCTCCAGTGTTTCAAGTCCTCCATTTTTCAAGGCTTATTTCCAGTGAAAATTATAATATGAACTTTTTGTTTCTTGTTTTCCAGTAAGTAACATAGTATGTTAGGGTACAGATTCATGCATGCTGGAGACATGTACATGTGATACTGATAGTGGTTCTTGGCAAGCTCAAAGTCATGGAGTGAGAAATGTTCAGCCACACCCCCAAACATCTAACTCCATATGGTTATTATCGTTACTATTATTATTATTTTTCAATACTGGGGATTGAACTGAGGACCCTGCACTTGCCAGGCAAGTGCTTATTCTACTGAGCTATCTCCCCAGCCCTCTACATGGTTATTGTTAAAGTTCCTTTCTTCTAGTGTAAGTTACACTGTTGTGCTTTGCAGAATTAATTTATTTTACTCATTCTTCAACTTTCAAATAAATATTCTCAAATGACAGGAGGAGAAAAAACAAAGGAATAAACAGGTACATTTTTGAGCTATGTACATTTATCTTCATAACTTTTTTCTGAGACTTAAAAACTTATTCCAGTGGATCTATGAATGCCTTAGCCAGCCATTTCTTTCTTACTGTCTGGCCCAAATAGAGATATGTGTTCATGAAGGTCTTTCTTCAAGAAACATGGTTATTATTGCTAACTCTTAAGAAGCCATACCAATATGCTGCCAGTATCTAGTCCTAACTTGTTTATGTGTTCTTTCCTTTCTAGTTTACATTTAAAAATAACCATTCAATAGAGCTCTTGTAGATGGTGCAGATGTCAGATAATATTGCCTGACTTTGCATGACAATATCTCATTTTATTCTCTAATTTAGTTTAATTCAAAACAGGGCTAATGTCTGTGAAATAGCCAATACAGAGACCAGCTGGGAACCTAACTGGCACTGCAGGCTTCATTCAAATTAACATTTCAAAAATGACACCATATGGTGAAGAGCTTTGAATCTGATGACAAAGAAACCAAATGAATGCTGGACATAGCAAGCCAGCCTAGACTGCACCAAGTCATGCACTGGAGTGGAAGGTGCTGAAACTGGTAGACCTGACACCTGCTTCCTCAGATGGCTCCAGTGCAAGCTTCTTATATGCAGTGTTTTAGCAGATATCCTTGGCATTTTATGGAAAAGACAAGGGGATTCTGATTTTAATGTTATTTTCAAATTGTTACAAGTTCTGAAGTCATTTTTCAGGAAAACAAAGCTATGCACCCGAGGAAAGTCTTAGTCAAAAAACCTAGACACATTTGATGTTTACACCATTGAGAAAATGTCTGACGCTTTGTTAAATTTTCCTTTATTTTGATATTCACATGAACTGTAGTGATAAATATGATCTGATATTTCTGCTCTTTAACTGTTAGTCTTTAAAGCGTGTTTTATTTAAAAGCAAGAGTGCACATAGGAGTCAATTTCAATTGTATTTTCATATACTCTTCAAGGTTTTGTCCATTTCAAGCTGCCATCTCTGACTGATGGCATAAACCAGATCATCTGTTTAAAAACCAAACCAAGCCAGCCTCCGCCACGGAGCTCCCACTGCGCAGTGTGCTGCACTGGGAGCTGCAGTACCTGCGGTAGGTGGAGCGCATGCTGCGCGGCGGCTTCCACAAGGACGACCACAAGGGCTCCAGCACACTGTCGGGGTTCGGCATGCAGGCGCGCTACAGCCTGCGAGTTGAATTTCCCCTGCTGACAACCAAACGTGTGTTCTGGAAGGGTATCCTGGAGGAGCTGCTGTGGTTTATCAAGGGATCTATAAGTGCCAAAGAGCTGCCATCCAAGGGAGTGAAGATCTGGGATGCCAATGGGTCCCAGGATTTCCCAGACTGCCTGGGGTTTTCTAACCACCAGGCAGGGGACCTGGGCCCTGTCTATGACTTCCAGTGGTGGTATTTTTGTGCTGACTACAAAGATATGGACTCAGATTACTTAGGTCAAGGAGTTAACCAGCTGCAGAATGCGATCAACACCGTCAAAGTTAACCCTGACAACAGAAGTATCATCATGTGTGCCTGGAACCCAACAGATCTCCCTCTGATGGCCCTGCCTCCCTGCCACGCCCTGTGCCAGTTCTACGTGGTGAACGAGGAGCCAGCTATACCAGCGGTCAGAGAACGTGGGCCTGGGTGTGCCCTTCAACATCGCCAGCTACGGGCTGCTCCACTACATGGTCACGCACATCGCGGGCTTGAAGGCAGGTGACTTGGTGCATACATTGGCAGACGCACATATCTACTTGAATCACATTGAGCTGCTGAAAACCCAGATTCAATGAGAACTGAGGCCTTTCCCAAAGCTCAAAATCCTTTGAAAAGTTGAGAAAATCGATGACTTCACAGTTGAAGGTTTCCAACTGGAAGGGTATGATCCCCACCCCGCCATTAAGCTGTAAATGGCTGTGTAGGGCATTTTCCACAGTGCTTAGGAAGGAAGGGTGCCTGTTCAGAGGTTGAGTCTGGGTATTTTTGTGTCTAAAGAAAAAAGAAAGTGGGTGAAACACTGTCCATTATTATTTGTTAACTTTTAAAGGTACTGTCACTATCAGGCAAAAGGTGCTGATTTTTTTTAGTAATAAGTTATGTTAGCTTTAGTAATAGAAGTGCACAAAAATGCTAAGATTATAAAGTAACACCAGCAAAAGTTTCTATATTAGCAAAAGCAAGTGTGTTTATTTCAGTTGCACATAGTGAAATTGCTGAAATTCATTTTATAAAGAAGCTTTTCCCTCAAATCTGAACTGATACCAGTCAGAATGTATAGTTTGCTTGTGAACATTTGATGTTACATTTGTTTTACATATTCCTGTGGTAAAGGATTAGTTTGCATTTAAAAAAATGAAAACCAAACTAAACGAAAAACTATATATTATGCCAAATAAAAACAAATAGATATATAAATGTATGGGTATGAATATCTGTAGATATGAAAAGTGTCATGAAGCTTAGGTGATTGTTTGATTTTTAAATTTTCTCTACAGTTAATAACATTTGTCTTTGATTTTTTGGTTCTGTTTGTTTTAGTTTTTATTTTTGAAACAGGGGCTCACTACAAACTTAGGTCAATCTTGAACTCACCATGTATCTTGGCTAGCCTCAAACTCACTGTAATTCTCCTGCCTCCACCTCCTGACTGACTTGATGGGATAATAGGTGTACATCACCAACCAAACTACTTTTTAAAATTCTGAATAAGTATATTTCTCAGCCCAAGTGTTGTCTTTTAGTGTTTTATTTTCCTTCAAGCTTTTCCTTGACATCAATAGAATTTGATTTCTCTAGTGTTAAAAATGAGCATTGCTGTGACTGCTTTAGTGGGGAAGACTCAAGCCACAATGCACTTTGCATTTTACCCTTTTTCTGTCCAGGGAAGATTCTGCTCAAAGCAAAAGGACAGTTTTCATTTGCTTGTTTTATTTTACAAGGGAATTTTATTCTTTGAAAAGAATCTTTAAATGATTGACTCATAAAATGCTGGCAATGCTGGTGACCTCAGGCATGTGCTACCACCACTGCACAGGTACAGAATTTGGGTACCTACCTATGCCCCACTCACGTGACTGGCTGCAACCGTGCACACCACCAGAGGCACAGATGATATGATCAGTGTTCTTTCAGAGGCCATAATCATGTAAGAAACACATGAAAGAAATTTATAAAAGATATGTTATTACATCATGGGACCAGCAACTGGCCCTGCAGGAGGAATCCAGGTGACTGGCTCCTTCCCTGTACATTGGTGGGACCAGGTAAGCAGGGGAATGCTATCCACCAAGTACTGATCTTGACTAGAGCACGTACATGATGGATATGTAAGATTAGAGGGTAGAAATGTCCGAAGCAATGTTGACATTAGGAGTCAACAAGTGATAAGTTGGGTGAATCAGTGTTGTGCCTGGAGAATAGAAGAAGCTGCCCTCTTTTTAAAATTTATTTTATGTTACTCTTCCTTATTTCTTTTCTCTTGCTTGCTTGCTTGCTTGCTTTTCTAAATGTCTGGGCAGAACCCCAGCCACAGAGAACTAATCCCATTCCAAAACTCAGAGACTTCAGATAATCCCTTGCTTACTCTTTCATTTTTCTTTTCTGCCCTCTTCTCCAGTTTCTTAAAGCTTGTGTGAACATTCTGCATCATCCATCCTTTCTTTCTAGTTTTCCTCATTTTATCTACTGTCCTTCTTAAGTTTCCTGACCCCAGGGTAAAACCACTTTACCAAGGGGAAACACTTTGTGCACAAGCTTCTAATTTGTAATTGATTCTATTATATAAGTGTAAATTTTGCTCCTATGGTTTAAGTACACAATTAATAGTTACCTCAGTTTATTGGTTTCTGAACTGTGCTGTATGCTATTGTTATTGTTAATTATACTACTTTAGTTAGGATGTCATATATGTTGTCATAAGCAGTTGTTCCACCTTTTGTAAAAATAATGAGAAGCTTTAGGGTAATAAACTCACCATAGCAAGCAGCACCAAGGACTGGGTTCTGAAATAGATACAATATCTCATTTTTAATTAACTGGGAAGGTAGGATCTTGGGACAGACACAAACCAAGAGCTTCCTACACACAGAAGACATCCCTGAAGAACAGACTTCTCTTAGAGAGGCCTTGATACTAGTGATATAGCTAACTACTGCAAAAACTTACAAAGGCCAAAACAGAAAACATAAAATTTAAAATAGAAAATGACAAGGTGCAGAAAGAAAGAAACAACACTGTCAAGCTATAGAGGAAATCAGATCAGAAATAATCTCTCAGGTAAAATATGAAATGACAACCACAGTGAAGGAATTGCTTAGCAAATCTAGGATAGACATAGATGAGAAAATAGAGGAACGTAAGAAAATGATGGAAATGTTTAATGAACAATATAAGAAAGAAATAGAATACATGAAAAAAGTTCAAACAGATACAAAAAGAAAAGAAAAGAAAAGAAAAGAAAATTACCTTGAAAGCTTGTAAAAATTCTTGAACAAAATAAAGATAGATGTTCAGACCTCAAAGACAAGATGACAGCTAGTGATCATGAAAGGAAAGATTGCTTAAAAATAGTGGGATCAAGACAGGAACCAACAACTTAATAGCTGCAAGATGCCACAATAAAGATTAATATAAGATTGATAGATGTTAGTGAAAAAGCAGGAATCAACACTAATGACATAAAGGAGATTATTTGCAGAAGTAATAGCAGACTATTTCCCAAGTATGGGAACAGTTGTGGCATGTCAATAAGTGAGGCACAAGGGGCTGGGGAGATGGCTCAGTAGAATAAGTGCTTCCCTGGCAAGCACAAGGGCCTGAGTTCAATCCCCAGTTCTAGAAAAAAAAAAGATAAGTGAGGCACATATAACTCCAATTAACCATGACCAAAATAAATCTACACCTAGAAATGTAATAATCGAGACCTCAGTAATTCATCACAAGAACAGAATATTAAAAACAGAGAGAGAAAGGAAACATATCACTTATCAAGCAAGGCCATTAGAATCTTGGCTGACTTCTCAATACAGGCCATCAAGTCAAGAAGAGCTTGGAGTGAAGTGTTTCAGGTCCTGAAAGAAAACAACTTCCAACCTGAATTGGTGTACCCTGCAAAGCTATCTTTCAAAATTAATGGAAAAATAAGGTACTTCCTTGACAAAGCACAACTGAAGAAATTAATGACCACCAAACCAATCTACAAGGAGTACTGAAAGATATCTAGATAGAGACTATAATGACCACAATTTCAAGAAAAACAAGAGGAAGTCACTTGGCAGGGCAAACAATTAAACAGAAGAGAAAAGCAGAGAATCAATAACAGGAAAATAACATGACAAAGAATAGTAAATACACATATTAATGATCTCAATTCACCAATCAAAAGAAACAAAGTGGCAGAATGGATCAAGAAACAAGATCCAACAATATTCTGTATACACCAACACATTTAACTCAGAAAGAAATTCATAGACAAAGTCAAAGAATGTAAAACAATATGCCATGTGACAGAACAAAGCAGGAGTAGCTATTCTATTTGCAGACAATGTGAACTTCAAACTCAGAATGATCAAAAGAGATAAGAAGGTCAGTACATAATCATTAGGGGAAAAATTCAAGAGGAAAAGATAACAATCATCAATATATATGCACCAAGTATGGGAGTAGCCAACTATATAAGAGAAATATTAACAGACATGAAAAATCAAATAAAAAACAATGGGGCCAGGGATATAGCTCAGTGGAGCTATATTGTAAAATACTATTGTAAAAATAGTAATACCATTGTAAAATACAATGTAAAATAGTATTTTACAATTCCTGCTGGCAAGCGCAAATTCCTGAGTTCAATTCCCAGTGCCAAAAAAGAATTAAAAATGAGAAAATATCATGTATTTTTAGGAAGCTGAGGTAGGAGGACTGATGTAAGTTTGAGACCAGCCTGGGCTAAATAGTCAGAGCCCTGTCTCAAAACAAACAAATAAACAAAAAGTAATAACACAATTGTGTTGGGGACCTTAACATCCTGTTACTACAAAGAGATTGATCAACTAGACAAAAAATCAGCAAAGAACTATCAGAACTGAAACAAATCTATGAACAAATGGACTTAGTAGATGTTTACAAAATGTTCAGCATCTAATGTTCCAAAACCAGAATACACATTAATTTCTTCTGCACATGGGACATTCTCTAAAATAGATCATATACTGACCCATAGAACATGGGTTGGCCTCACACAAGTCCAACTGGACACCTAGAACCCACAGCAAAGTCTTGTGCAAGTCCACTTCATGGATCTATGCTAGAAAGGCCCAAAGGTCAGTGGTGGAAGTTAGGAAGTCTATGTCAGCAGGATGAAGTTCTATTCTAGCAAGCAGAGAGATCTCTGAACTAGAGATAGAAAGCAATACTCAGGTAATCACCAGAGCTTCTCCAAAAGTACCACAGCCATCTTTAGCAACAGTGAGGTATCCAGCTTCTCCAGCCATGAGGAAAGCTGAGTTTCCATCAGGAAAGCCAATGCAACAAGCTTCTTCATGAGGTTGAGCAGTGCAGCATCTTCCCCTTCAGAGCCAGGAAACAATGCTCAAAATGAAGACCAAGGCTCCCCAAAAGTTCATTGGGAAAGCCAGCATGACAAGGTCCTCTGGCAGAACAGCCCAAGAGAACTAGCAGCTTCCAACAGCCCAACAATTTCTCCAAACAATATCCCTTATAGTGTTTTGGTAGCTTTTCCTGTTCTGCCTTTTATGCTGCTGAGAACCACCCTCAGGTGGGCCTCCCATACCCAGCACAACCCTAGTTTAATGCATCTGGGCATAGTAAGTTGACCACGAGTTAGAAATCTACTACACACATGGAAATTAAATAACATGTAATGAAGAACATTATGTTCTGAAGAACCAGTGTATCACAGATGAAATTAAAGAGGAAATTGAACAATATCTACGATTACATGAAAATGCAGATGCAACATACTGGAACCTACAGGACACAAAAAAAGCAGTAGTAAGATGAAAATCTATGGCAGTGATTTCTCTCTGCTTTTCTCCTGTATTTTAAAGAAGGGTCTACAGGGTGTTCAGGATCTCACTACTAGCTTGGACTCAATGATTTTCCTGTTTACAGCCTCCTAAGTGCTGGGATTACAGGTGTGCACCACCACGCCCAATCTCAATTGCCATGCCCCAGGGGCGGGGCCAGCCTGGCAGGCCCAGGGATTGAACCCTGGGCCCCTGAGCCTGCTTGCAGGCACTTTAACCCACTGAACTATTTGCATGGCCCTCATATGGCAGTGATTACTCACATCAGGAAAATGGAATAAGTAAAAATAACTTGATGTTGTACTTCAAGCTTCTAGAAACAGAAGAAAAAGTCAAGGTCAAACCCAATGCAAAAGAGGGAATTATAAATATGGGAGTAGAAATTAATGCAATGAGGGAAAGAAAACAATACAAAGAATTAATGGAGAATTGGTTCTTTGAAAGATGAAATAAAATTGATAAACCCAAGCAACCCTATTAAAAAAGGAAAATAACTCAAATTCATTCATTGAGGAATGAAAAGGGTGAAATCACCACAGATCCTTTACAATCAGATCATGATTACCTACTTTTTTTTTTGAACCGGGGATTGAACTCAGACCCTTGCACTTTCCAGGGAAGCGCTTATTCCACTGAGCCATCTCCCCAGGCCTGATTACCTACTTTGAGAATAATTACTCACATAAGATGGAAAAGAGAGAAGAAATAGATTCTTAGATATATATCAATTACCAAAGCTGAATGAAGATGATATAAAAATTCTGAAATATCCAATATTGGTTAATGAAATTGAAAATATGATTAAAAACTTACATACAAAGAGAAGCCTAAGTCCTGATGCATTCACTGCTGAATTCTACAAGAAATTTACAGAAGATTTAACACCAATTCTCTTCACACTCATTAATGAAATTGAAAGGGAAGGAATACTCCCTAACTCATTCCTGGAGGTGAGTGTTACTCTGAATGCCAAAACCAGAGAAGGCCCAACCAACCAAAAAAGAAAATTATAGGCCAATCTCCCTAATGAACATAGATGCAAAAATCCTCAATAAGACACTGTCACACAGAATGCAGCAAATCATCAAGAAGATTATACACCATGATCAAGTAGTGTTTATCCCAGGAATGCAGGAATAATTGAGCATATGCAAATCAATAAATGTAATATGCAACATCAATAGAGCCTAAATAAAAAATCACATGATCATTTCAATAGATTCAGAAAAAGCTTTTTATTTTATTTTTTCATTAACTTTATTGAAAATCACTAATTACATATCATATTAAAACTTGTAGACAGATATTGAAATGTGAAAGATATAAGATATAGACAGAGTGCTTTTTAGAGAAATATTTCTGAAATGAAAATATTGCATGAGATTAATAACAGATTGCACATTATAAATAATTTACAAACTTAAATGAATATAACAATAAAATTGTCTAAAATAAAAATGACGAACTTACAGATCAGTCATATAATAGTTCACTCTGTCAAAATCAAGAAACTTACATTCATATAATTAGAATTCTCAAAGTAGAAAGAGATAGGCAATAAATATTTAAAGATTTAAAATTTCTGAATTTAGTTGAACTTATAACATCACATTTCCTAGAAAAATGAACACTTTGCACAAGAAATTTGAATAAAATCATACCCAGATACACAAAATGAAATTGTTCAAAACTTATTGTAAAGAAAAAAATCATTAAAGCATATACATAAAAAAATTAGGTATGGAAGAACAAAATTAAGTAGCATCTTATTCCACATTAGAAAGAAGAAAAAAAAAAAAAAAAACAAAAACCAAGTGTGAAACTAGACTAATTAAAGGACTGAAAGGAAAAAAAACAAATCTGTCCTCTTTGAATTTTATTCTTAGCAAATGTACCTTTGAAAACTAAAAGTAAAATAATTTCCAGTTATACAAACTCGAAATATTTTAATACTTCCAGACGTAGGATATAAGAAATAACAAAGCATAATTTAGAAGGCAAGAGAAGTTGCTTTATGCTACTGGATGAAGAGTAAAGAGCTCTCAAAATGATAGTTATGCAGGACTATGTAAAATATATTAGATGAACCCATTTAAAATGTCATTAAAGATTTCTGTGAAACAGTATCAATCTTATGTTAGGTTATAGACATAATTTTTACATATATATGTCTCTGTGTATGTGTGTGTGTGTGTGTGTGTGTTAAAGACAGGGAAGAAGTAATATAAAGTCAATGGAAAATGGAAATATTCTTTTTAAAGTTCCTAATACTAGGAGAAAATATCATACCATCTCTTTTAAATAGATTATAAGTCAAATATACA
>NW_004524658.1:10547019-10548509 GCF_000260255.1 Octodon degus | reverse complement strand
TATGACGTTCAGGTAACGGAAGCATACAGAACACCAAGTAACCTCAACAGTGCCCCATACATAGTCTAAATTGACCTTGAACTCACTACATAGGTCATGTTCCCCTTGAACTTCCAATCTTCCTGCCTCAGCCTGCTGAGTGCTGGGATTACAGGCAGGTACCCCTGTGTCCGGATGTAAACCTCTATTTCTCAAAGTTGTAATTTTTACATAATTTACTGGTTCCCAAATATTAGAACTAGTTTAAACTCTCATAGTATTTCTTACCCCTTCCTCAGTTCTCAAAGGAGTACATTATAATTTGGGATAAAGTCAATATTCAGTATGTTCACAATAGTGCCCATATAAATTTGAGTGCCTAATATATTAGATGATTTTTAAAATGCTGCTATGCATTTTATTTGGGAAGCCAACTAAATACTCAAATATTTCTCAACAATTATATGTGATGCAGAGGAATTGAGGAGTTTCTTCAAGGTCTACTTAGCCAGGAATCATGTTTATTCAATGTTTAGTAAGGTAGGCTGGTAATTTTTTAAACCTGTGCTAAGTAAAAATATACATAACAAAATTTATCATCTTAACCATTTTTAAGAAAGCAGTTAAATATACTCATATTGTTGTGCAACCACTGTTGTCATGCATCTCCAGAAGTTGTTATCTTTGAACACTAAAAACTCCATAGCTATTAAACTCTCAGCCCCTATTAGTAACTCTCCGAATGTTGGCAGCCATCATTTTTTCCCTATCTCCATGAAGTTTTCTTTTCTAGGTTCTTCAAATTGATGGAATTACACAATATTTGTCCTTTTTTGACTGGCCTATTTTATTTGTTGTTCTTAATTTTCATCCAAGTTGTAGCATGCATTAGAATTTATTTTCTTTTTAAGGCTGAATAATGTTCTATAATATGGCATGGTGGTGAGGGTGGAGTGGCAAGTTGATTGCCCTTGGGATCCACTTGGGAGATGGGTAGAGGACATGTGTCTGCATGTGTCTAGGTGGGTCATGGAAGAGCAGCCTTGGGACCTATCACTGATCCTACACCTCTGGCCCACTTCCCCTACTCTGCCTCCTAGCTGGTACAAACTAAGCCGCTTTGTTCTGCCACACCTTTCTGTCATGAAGTTGTTGCCTAAGTAGCCAAGCATGGACTAAATTTCATACAGCCATGAGCCAAGGTAAACCTTTTCTTCTTTAGTTGTTGGGATGAGCTGTTTTCTACCAATTGAAAAGCTAACACATGTGAATATACCACATCTTGTTTATTCATTTATTTATCAAGGGATATCTGGCTTTGGGCTATTGTGAATGATACTGGAATGCTATTGATAATATTTTCTTTTTTTTTTTTTTTAATTTCCAGGGAGTGTTTATTAGAGTTCAATTTTTTACCATTTTTTTTCCTACAGTTTTATTGATAAACATATAGCAATGAGACAGTTTCAAATCAAATCGGAAGTACAGTTTCAACAAATAATACACTGCAT
>NW_004524658.1:10543965-10546919 GCF_000260255.1 Octodon degus | reverse complement strand
GCAAGCTTTTAGGACTTTTACTGAAAGTCTCAATTATTTATAAAGATATTTTTTGGATGCTTTAATGTACTTTATGCTGCTACAACAAAATACAACAGAGTAGATAATTCCTTAAGAACATAAATTTATTCTCTTAAATTTCCAGAGGCAGCAAATTCCAAAATCAAGGTGTTGGTAGAGTACGATTTTGCCTCTCTGCTACTGAGATTGCGCCTGGGCTTTCGTGTTCTCTGAAGAGGAGGAATAACGTGTTGTCACATGGCAGAAGAGCACAAGAAAGACCACTCCTGCAGCCCCTTTCCTAGGAGACCTGACCCATTTGTGACAGTGGGGCCTCATGTTGCAAATGCTTCCTTAACACTGTTGCACTGAAGGGTAAGTTTCTAACCCATAAGTTTTAAGGACCACATTAAAATCACAGGACATGGCACCCCATGAACTCCAGTGTGGCTTCCTCAAACTTCTTCCAATAGCTGAAAGTTTTGAGAGGCCTCTTGTTCTTTCAGACACAAAGTCCTACTCAGCCTGTCAGTCTCAAACTACCATGGTAAATTGCCAAAATAAAAAGTAAATGGTGAAAGAGGAGCTCATGTCTCTGTTTCCATTCTCTATGGAGTGTTAGTCAAAAATCTCAATGTTTTTAAAGCTTCTTGGTGACTTAAAACATTTATATTTAAAAACATCTTTCAAGTTTTCTGTTTTTTTCTCTAAGGGAAGTTTTGACTTGCAAGAAGAAAAACAAATCTGCTTTTCTTACATGACGCAAGAAGCAGAAAATCTTTCTTAGGAGTTAAACTCTACAATTCTAATTTTTGTAACTTTATTTTAAAAGCATGGGTTGTTGTTTCTCAGCAGTTAGCCTGGAGAGAGTGGAATCAACAAATGACTGAGTGTATGGATGCTACATTTGTTGTGTGTATTTCTGTCATTTCTCCTGACTGATGGAATTGAAGGCCAGATGACAGTCAGAATGACTTTTCCTACAGCACTACATCAGCATTTCCTTTGTGATACCTCAACATAAAACGGGGTGACATTTCTGTGGTTTCTTAAACAAACAGGTTTTTTTCATTTTTCATTCTAATGAGAAAATATCTTGAACCAGAATAATGATTTAGACACTATTGATCTGAACTCATGATGAAACTCTGCTTTACCAAAGTCTTCTGGGATATACCAAAGCCAAATCATAGGTATCACCATAAATAACTAGATAGACAGTATTTCCACAGCTGTGCAGTACCAGATGGTTTTGCTTTCTTAGGCTTAAAGAACTTTCTCCCTTTGCAGTGCAAAAGTCAGCGATGTCAAATTCTATACTCATCCTTCTTAAATGAGGCAGAGAAAGTCTGAGAGACTTGGATTGGAACTCCATGACATTCTGACTTTTAGTGGAAGAGAACTCAATTAAGTATGTCACATCTTGGAGTCAAGAGAGCCTGCTGCCAGTGCAGCCAATGTTTTATCTTTCAATGAATTATTTAATTTGCAATAATAACACACTAAAAGACAGGTGGAAGTAGTGACGCTTCATGCCCCACTGACCACCGACTTCAGTTCTTAGCCAAGGATGTCCCTGTAGATTTATTGAACAATGTGTACATGGGTCTCTGTTCAGCCCCAGGCTCGTGTCTGGCTTGCCTCCTTTCTTCACTTTCTTTCCTGATTTCTCTATTGTCAGTTTACCTGACGTCGGCTGAGTTTTTGCCACAATGTAGAGATTACATAATTAAGGCAGCCTTTTACATAATGTTAAGTGACATAAAGTGACCTATTGAATAAAGTTACTTTTGACTTCACGGAAGGCATTCTCCTTTTGTGAGGAAGAAAGTAAGACTTAATCTTAGATCACTTCCTAGGTACATGTTTTAAGGACCAGAGAGACAGCAAAAATAGCTCTCAGGCTTCTGGGGAATTGAGAGCTAAGAAGTGGAACAGTCTATAGAATTAAGAGAACACCAGGAAAATGGGAACTTGGGATCAGGCTCAGGCTTCAAAGACTGTGCTCAGCATGGTCTGAAGCAATCAGAGGTTATTTTTTTAAGAAAGATCATTATAATCAAATCTACAGGTGCTGGGGAGTCCCAATTAAGAACGTCCCAGATGATAAGGAGCAATTCCAGGTGGTAAGCGAAACATACATGCACAGATTAATTACTAAAATATCCCACAGCTTGCTTTTACTTTGTTAGCATAGTAAAAAATGGTACGCCAAGGAGACTTAAGATAATAATAAAATACACATCACATGAAACAGCATGATCAGAAGAGCACAGGCGTAACTAAAACTCCACCTCTACCTGGGATGATGGCAAGAGACAGGGGCCTTGCCTACCTCAGACATCCTAAAAGTGGAATTCCTTTGTCCTTTGTTAGGGTCAACCTGGTATTTATTTATTTAGTTTTTATTTTATCTCATGCTTTCTTTTTTGGCTTGGGGAATCAAACTCATGACTTGTGTTTGCCAGGCAGGCATTGTGCCACTGAGCTACATCCCTACCCTTATTTCTTATTTTATTCTTTTATATGTATTTGGTACAGTGTCTCACTAAGCACCTTGGACTCCTAGTGATCCTCCTATTTTTAGCCTCACCAGTGCTGGGACTACAGGCGTGTGCCACCACGCCTGGACTTGGTGGCCGGCTCAGTGCTCCTGGGGCAGTGCCCACGTGGCCTGTGGTGCTAGTCCAGTCCCCAAGCTTGCCTATGTAGGCACTTAGTAGGCTGAGCTATCTTGCCAGCCCTCCTATTTTTTATTTTAGAGAGAAAAAAATTAAAAGTAATACATAATTTAAAAACAAGATGATAGAAAATTAATGTTCTGTTGCATGCTGTTATCTTCAAAATAGTTGTGGTGATCACAAAATATAGGCCTGCAAAATTGATCAAACAATGTAAGCACTAAATGCTCCTTTCAATGAACTAATAGAAATGAATAGTATAATTATCCTAGC
>NW_004524658.1:10542872-10543775 GCF_000260255.1 Octodon degus | reverse complement strand
AAAAAAAAAAAGAGCTGGGTGTGATGGCCCATGTCTGCATCCTAGTACTCAAGAGATAGATAGGAGGATCACTACAAGTTTGAAGCCAGCCTGGGCTATAATAGTAAGTTTAAGGCCTGACCAATCTGCATGGTGAGACCCTGTTTAAAATAAATAAATAAATAAGAAAGAAATCACACCTGCAATCCCAGCACTGTGGAGGCTGAGACAAGAGGATCACTATGAATCCAAGCTGCCTAGTGAGACCCTGTACAAAATAAATTTAAAATTTCTGAATTTAGTTCAACTTATAATACCACATTTCCAAGAAAAATGAACCTTTTGCAAAGATATTTAAAGTGTGTAAAAAACTAGATTAATTAAAGGACTGAAAGAAAAGATCTGTCCTCTTTGAATTTTATACTTAGCAAACATACTTTGAAAACTAAAAGTAAGATTTTCTAGTTATACAAACTTGAAACATTTTAATACCTCCAGAAGTAGCATATAGGAAATAACAAAGAGCATAATTCAAAAGGGAAGAGAAGTTGCAGTATGCTCCTGGATGAACAATAAAGAGCTCTCAATATGATAGTTATGCAGGACTATATAAAATATATTAGATGAACCCTTATGTAAGATCATTGCAGATTTCTATGAAACAGTACTAATCTTATGTTGGGTTATACACATTTTTTTTTCACATATGTGTGTATAAAAGACAGGGAAGAAGTAATATAAAGTCAACAGAAAATGGAAACACACATTTGAAAGTTTCTAATACTAGGAGAAGATATCATACAATGTCTTTTAAATAAATTGTAAGTCATCAAGTATAATGGAGAAGTGAAATACTTCCATGACAAAGAACAACTAAAGAATTTCATGATGACAAAGCCAAGCCTACACAGACTACTAAATAAT
>NW_004524658.1:10533508-10542772 GCF_000260255.1 Octodon degus | reverse complement strand
ACAGGTATTTTTCATCAAGTATTGATATGTTGAACTTTAAGTCCCTACATAATATGATAAAAAAACATTTAAAATTACATTATATTTTAAAAATAGGATGAAGAATTCTATGCTTCTCATTCCTGTATATCACTTTGAATCTGCTTCATGTATTCTATTTCTTTCCTATATTGCTTATTCAAGCATTCCATCATTTTTATATTCTGCTCTATTTTTTGTCAGCGTTTTCTTTTGAAGCATGTAGTACTTTGATTATAGTTATCATTTCTTTTTTTTAACTGCAGAAATTATTTTTGATCTGATTTACTCTATACCTTCCTGCAGTTATTTTCTTTACTTCAGAAGCTATTATTTCAGAAATTTTAGGTGTATGATTTCCAATTTCTTCTATGTTAGTGTCTTCTGCATTTGTTCTGGGTGGGCTTGAGGCTTGAGACTGCATTTTGTTACTTTTCTTTGTCATTTTGTATACCACTGTCTTTTGACCTTTGGTGTAGAGCTTAGAGTTATTACCTCAGCACCAGGTCCAGATCTACCAAATTTAAACCTGTCCAAGGGGTTTGGCTTGGATCTGGTTGCTGTGCTCCACTTCTTCCTGCTGCAGCCCTTTGAGCTGAACTCTGTGCCACTCTGGCAAGATGTTCTGCTCCTGAATCAGCTGGGTTGGTCTTGCCTCTAGCCTCTTTGCTGGGAGTTCTGTTGCAGGTTCCACGCTGGGCCTGGGCTCTGGGTCAAATCTCTTACTTTATATCAGGACAGGGTGTACAGTGACTCCTCCTATTTACAGCCTCCCAAGAGATAGGATTACAGGAGCGTGCCACCACGCCCAGTCTCTGCATGCCTTGGGGGTGGGGCTAGTATGGCAAGCCAGGGGATCGAATCCCCAGCCTGGGAACCTGTTTGCAGGTACTTTAGTCCGCTAAGCTATTTGTTTGGCCCCCACAAAAGCTTTTGAAAAGGTTCAACAATTGGAATATGTTTCTTGTGGCAATCTGATAAAAGCAGTCTCTGATAAGACAAAAGCCACCATCATGGTACTGAAAACTTTCATTATAAAATCAAGAACAAGACAAAGATGCCCTGTAGCAACACTCCTATTCAGTACAGTTCTGGAAACATTAACTAAAGCAATTATGCAAGTGAATGAAATAAAAGAAATAAAGACAGGGTTTGATGTAATTAAGTGATCATTGTTGGAAGATGACATGATATTTTACCTAAAGCCCCCCAAAACTCCACCAAGAGAATTGTGCTTTAATAACCAAATGCAATAGCATAGCTGGATTCAAACTCAATACTCAAATATCAATAGCTTTCCTATATACAAACAACAAACTCATGGATCCAGTGATTAGAGAAACCACATCCTTCATAGTAGCATCCAAAAAATAAAGTACTTAGACATCAATCTAACATTGGAAGTAAAAGATCTATGTATTGAAAATTATTGTACTCTGAAAAAAGAGATCAAAGAGGATATCAAAAATTGGAAAGATATCCCTTACTCAAGGGTTGGTGAAAATGGCCACACTTCCAAAACTTTTATATTAATATAACACAATTCTGATCAAATACCAGTAGCATACCTCACATATCTAG
Organism: Octodon degus; assembly: GCF_000260255.1. Taxonomy (NCBI): domain Eukaryota; kingdom Metazoa; phylum Chordata; class Mammalia; order Rodentia; family Octodontidae; genus Octodon; species Octodon degus. The sequence goes on along the minus strand of NW_004524658.1, from coordinate 10,541,173 downwards.
AGAAAACATGCCTAAAAGTCATCTAGAACCAGATGTGAGCTATAATAGTAAAGGCAATCCTGGGCAACAAATGCAAGGCAAGAGACATCATAATCCCTGACCTGAAATTGTGCTACAAACTTACTGTGATAAAACCATCATGATACTAACAGAAAACCAGACCTGATGATCAGTGGAACACATTAGAAGATTCAGACACAACCACAGACACATTCAGCCACTTTATCTTTGATAAAGTGGCAATACATATCCACCTGAGGAAAGACAGCCTCCTTTATAAGTGGTGTTGGAAAAAGTGGCTCGCTACAGGCTGAAGTCTAAAACTAGATCCATGTGTATCACCATGAACTAAATTAAAGTTAAACTGGTTTAAGGATCTAAATATTAAAACAGAATGCTAAATCTACTAGAAGAGAAAGTAGCTAGGAATCTGGAAGACATAGATGTATGCAGGGAGTTCATGAACAAAAACCAAACTGCATGGGAAATACTTCAAAGAATAAACAATTGGGATATCATTTATTGAAAGCTTTTTTTCATATCAAAATAAATCGGCAATGGAATGAAAAGACAAAGGACTTCTATCTAGAACATATAAGGAATTAAAAATACACAGATCCCTCAAATAAAAAAATGGATATCTGAGATGACTATACCCCTGTCAGAAGAAGAAATACAAATGCCAAATAAATATATGAAAAAATGTTCAACATTACTGGTTATTGGAGAGTTGCAAATTCAAACAATACTGAGATTCCATCTCACCTCAGAAAGAATGACTATTAACAAAAATATCAAATAATAACAAATGCTGAGTGGACTGAGGGAAAAAAGGAACCCTTTTCTACTGTTGGTGGGAGTGTAGTCTGGTGCAGTCACTATGGAAATCAGTATGGAGATTCCACAAAAAAACTAGGATTAGAGGTCATATTTAACCCAGTTATTCCCTTTCTGGGTATCTGAAGTATGAAAATCACGGGAATATATGTGAGTCCATGTTTATAGCAGCACGATTTGTAACAGTTAAATTTTAGAAACAACCCAAATGCTCATCAACTGAGGAATGTACAAAAAGATGGTATTTTTATACAATGGGATACTAATCAGCCATAAAGAATGATAAACTTGAGGATTTTATAGGTACATAGGTGCCACCTGAGACCATACTTATTAGTGAAATAAATTAGACTTACATGTATAAACTTCATATGGTATGAGAAATTAAAAGAGTAAATAATGTGTAAAATGTACAATAGATATTGTGAAATGGGAAGAAGTTGTTTATAAGGAAAAGAGAACTAGGAATGGTAATGAAGGGAAATGGGAGAAAAATTCAAGTTAGATATGTTATTAGTGTCTCTTAGCCCATTGAAAAGGAAGGTTTATACTAATATCAGGGGGAGAATTATGCCCATATCTTGTACTTTAATTACTTTGAACTTAGCAGCATGTAATGCATTAACTGTTTTCACTCTCCTTTTATTGTGTCATGAAATTCTGTTTTACATTTTTTCATAAAATTAAAAAAAGAAAAATGTATGCATACCAATAATTTAAATGGAGAAGAATTTCATGTTTTGATATGAAATCATTATAGATGGATAGGAAGTTGCCAAAAATATGAAGGGAGATCCTGGATACTCTCACCCAATTTATCCCAGTAGTGGGATATTTCATATACTTAAAACCCAATGTTAAAATATTGACCCTTATATTCACTTCTTTGTCTCTGGGAATGCACATATTTAATTTTTCTTTTAATTTTTTTAAAAGGGAGTACAAGTTAGAATTAAAACAATAAAAAATTAAAAGTGATACAGAATTTCACTTAACATAGTAATACAAATTTCACAGTGTTTGTTGTAATACATAGTGTTGTCTTCCAATCAGTTATGCGTATTACCAGAAATATGCATGTAAAGTTGAAGAGAGAAGAAAAAGAAAGAAACACATAAAAAATTAAGAAGAGAAAAAGTACAAACAATTGAAAAAAGATTAAACAAACTAAAGTATTAACTGCTTCTTTCCATACACCAGCAGAAATGCAGTGTACATGTCCAGACCATCCTGCTTACATACACAGATAAATAACTTCCCCCCACTTCCTCTCCTGTACTTCTCCTCAACTCAGCAACTCTTTCCATTTGAGTAAGTTCATTCCATTTTCCCAGTATCTATTTTACACTTCACACCATTTTTCTTTTTTTAGGTTCTCATAATAAGGAGACAATATGATGTTTGCATATGAGTGTCTGATTTATTTCACTTAAGATTATGTACTCTAGGTGTATCCATTTACCAAAAAAGGCTCAAATTTATCCTGTTTTATAGGCAAATAATACACCATTGTCTAAAAATACCACATCTTCTTTATCCATTCTTCAGTTGATGGGCATCTGGGTTGTTTTCAGGTTTTATGACAAGTTGTGCTGCTATATACATGGGTGCACATATATTGCTGTGGTATGAAGTTCTCAGTTTTCCAAAATACCTAGGAGAAGAATAGCTGGCTTGGACGGGAACTTCAACCCTAGGTTTTTAAGGAATCTCCACATTTATTTCCCTAGTGGTTGTACCAGTCTGCACTCCCACCAACAGTGCAGAGGAGTTCCTTTTTCTCCACAGACTCTCCAGCATTTGTTATTGCCTGACTTCTTTATGTTAGTCACTCTTTCTGGGATCAGATGGAATCTCAGTGTTGTTTTAGTTTGCACTTCTCAAATGACCAATGATGTTGAACATTTTTTCATATATTTTCTTGTCATTTCTATTTCTTCTTCTGAGAAGTGTATATTCATCTCAGAGGCCCATTTTTGGGTTGGGTATTTGAATTTTGGTGGGGGGGCTGATTTTTTAAATTCTTTGAATGTTCTAAATAGAAGGCCTTTGTCAGAGGGACAATTAGCTGATTTTTTTAAACCAGTTTGTGGATGTTCTTTTTATTCTGTTGGAGATTTGTTTTGAAGTGCAGAAACTTTTCAAAAAGATGACATCCCAGTTGTTGATTCTTGAAGTATTTCTTGTGAGTTAGTCATGAACTTTCTACCTACCCCTATGTCATTAAGATTTATACTTACATTTGTCTCCAGAAGATTTAATGTTTCTGTTTCAATATTTAAACCTCTGATTAATTTTGACTGTAGTTTTATGCATGGTGATAGGCATGGGTCTAGTTTTAGCCATAGGCATGTGGAAGGCCAGTTTTTCCAGCACCATTTATCAAAGAGGCTACCTTTCTTCCAGTGAGCATGTTTGGATCCTTTATCAAAGATAAGGTGGCTGAGTGTGCTTGCAGCTGTTTCAACATTTTCTAATTTGTTCCATTGATTCTCAGGTCTGTCGCTATGCCAGTACCATGCTGATTTTATCACAGTAGCTTTGTAGTATAATTTCAGGTCAGGTATTGTAGTACCTCTACCCTTCCCTTTGTATTCCAGGATTGCTTTTGATATGCTGAGTCTTTTCTTCCTCCAAATGAATTTGAGGAAAGTTTTCTCAAGCTCTGTAGGTATACTAATGGTATTTTAATTGGAATTGCATTGAATCTGTATAACAATTTTAGGACTGTGGTCATTTTCACAATGTTGGTTCTTCCTATCCAAGAGCATGGAATATTTTTCCATTTTATCAAATCCTCTTCAATCTCTTTTCTCAGAGTACCATATTTTTCACTGTATAAATCTTTTATGTCTTTTGTGAGATTGATTCTTATTTCAGTTTTTGGAATATTATTGTTAAAGGCATGGTTTCCTAATTTCTCTTTCAGTGTCTTAATTGTTTGTGTACAAAAATGCTACTGATTTTTGGGTGTTGACTTTTTTATGGATTTGCATGTGTTGAACTATCCCTGCATTCCTGGAATGAATTTCACTTTGTCATGATGTATAATCTTGATGATTTTCTGTATTGTGTTTGCTAATATTTTCTTGAGGATTTTTACATTTATATTAATTAGAGATGAAGTCTGTAGTTCTCTTTTTTAGTTGAGTCTTTCTCTGGTTTTGGAATCAGAATAATACTTGCCTCCAGGAATGATTTTTGGGGAAATTGTTTCCCTTTCAACTTCATTGAAGAGTTTGAAAAGGTTGCCATTAAATGTTCTCTAAATTTCTTGTAGAATTCTGCTTTGAATCCATCAGGACCTGGGCTTTTCATTGTTGGTAGCTTTTTATTACATTTTCAATTTTGTTTCTCATTATTGAGTTATTCAGGGTTTTTATATCTTCTTGACTCAGCTTTGGCATTTCACATGTATCTGGGAAACTGGCCATTTCCTCTGTGTTTTCCCTCCTGTGAGAGTAAAGACTTTGGAAGTAGGTATTAATGATCTTTTGAATTTCTCTAGGATCTGTAGTGATTTTGCCCTTTTCATTCTTTATTGTATGAGTTTGGGATTTTTAATTCCTTTTTTTATTAGGTTGTCTAGGGGTTTATCAATTTTATTTATTCTTTCAAAGAACCAACTCTTTGATTTATCTATTCTTTGTACTGTTCTCTTCTGCTGTGAATTAACTTCTGCTCTAATCTTTATATTTTCCTACCTTTTTTGGGCTTTGGGCTTGGCTTGCTCTTCTTTTTCTAGCAGTTTGAGGTGCAGCATAAGATTGTTTATTTGGGCTTTTTCTGCTTTCATAATGTGTGAATTTACCAATATAAAATTTCTTCTTAGACAGCTCTCATTGCATCCCACAGGTTTTGGTAAATTGAATCTACATTTTCATTTGATTGTAAATATTTTTAATTTCATCTGTGACCTATTTGTTGTTTAGGAGGTTATTATTTAATTTGTATATGTTTATGGTATTTTTGTCAATACTTTCCAGTTGTTTTGCACTGTGATTAGATAGTATGCCTTGGATAATTTTAGTTCCTTTGAGTTTACTTAATAGTGCTCTGTGTGTTAGTATATGGTCTATTTTGAAGAATGTCCTATGTGCAGCTGAGAAGAATGTATTCATTGTTTCTGGGAGAAGCACTATGAAGGTCTACCAAATCAATTTCTTCACAAGTTTGGTTTAGTTCTGTTATTTGTTTGCTGATTTTTTGCCTAGTTGTGACAGTGGCATGTTAAAGTCCCCCATTACTATTGTATTATTGCTCATTTGAGTTTCTATGTCAGTTAAAATTTGTTTTATGTAGGAGGGTGCTTCTACATTTGATGCATATATATTTATAATTATTATAGCTTCCTTTTGCAGTTTTTCTTTAACTAGCTTGTAGTGGCCTTCTTTATCTCTGTTGATGACTTTTGGTTTGAAACTGATCTTGTCAGCAACCAGGATAACTTTCCTTGCTGTTTTCCGATTTTTTGTGGCATGGAGCATTTTTTTCATCCTTTGACTTTTAGTCTGTAAAGTTGCTTTTGAGTTAAATGTGTTTCTTGTGTGCAGCATATTGTTGGGTTTCGTTTTTTAATCCACTCTACTAGTCTGTTTCTTTTGATTAGTGAATTAAAGCTGTTGATATTGATGGTTATAACTGATACATATTGGTTTATCTTTGCAGTGTTATTTTCCTGTTATGTGTTGTGCACGTTTCCCCTCTTTTTAATTACTTGCTCTGTTTGCTGGTTCATTTCTGCTGTTCTTGAAGTTGTGATCACTTTTGTCTCTTTCTAGTATATCTGTCAGTACTCCTGTAGGTTTGGTTTGGATGTCATTAATTTCTTGAATTGTTCGTTGTCATGGAAGAATCTTATTCACTGAATTTGATAGATAGTTTTGCAGGGTACATCAATCTGGGTTGGAAGCTGTTTTCTTTTAGGACTTAGAATATTTCACTCTAAGCTCTTCTTGATTTGATGGTTTGTGTTGAGAAATCTGCCAATGATTCTGATGGACTTTCTATTGTAGATTATCTGTTTCTTTTCTCTAGCAGCTTTTAATATTTTATTCTTTCGCTGAAAATTTCTGAGATTTTTATTATTATGTGTCTAGGCATAGATTTATTGTGAGTACAGCTGTGTGGAGTTCTTTATGCCTTGCTTATCTGTATATCAGGTTCTTTTCTCATGTCTGGAAAATTTTCTGCTAAAACTTCTGCAAATAGTCTTTTTATATCATTTGTGCTTTCTCCTGTTGCATCATTGCCACTATTATTCTTATATTATTATATTCTTTGCATCATCTTTTGGCTGCTGAATTGTTTTTTCTTGGTTCCTTGTTAGTTTTGAAACATCTTTTATTTGACATTCATTGGCTGCCACACTGTCATCAAGGTCTGAGAGTCTATCTTCAGTTTCATTCAAGCAGTTTTGCCAGCTTAGTGAAATTCTTAATTTCCTGGATATCTGTTTGAATCTATTTTATGCATTCTAATTCTTTCCTATATTGTTCATTCAGTGTTTCCATCATTTTTCTATTCTCCTCTATTTTTCTATCCATCTCTTCTTTAATAGTACTGAGCAATTCTTTCACAATTGTTCTTTCTTTTTGGACTTGAGCAATTATTATTTTTTTATTATGTATATATTTTTTATTTTATTGAGAAACAAATATCAATAAGACAGTTTTAAATCTGATTAATAGGCAGTTTCAATAATTAATACATTGTATATTGTTATCTTCTTAGTGGTTATCCACTGTACAAGAAACAGACAGGATATCCTGTCCAAACACTATTAGTACAAATCTTTCTTCTCATTGAATTAAGCAAAAGTAGCTGTATATCTATCCTAACTATTCTGTATATACAAATACAAAGTAGTCCTTCCTTTGCATCCTCTTTTTTTGTTTAGTCTTGACAGAGGTGGGTATTCTATTGGCATCTAAATACTATAGGTGCTTGAATTCAGCAAAACAATCCAACAATGTTCAGCAGTCCATAATGGTAGTAGGTAATCCTCAGAAGTTATTGACTTGAGCCTTTTACAGCTCATCGTATTAATATAGCTTTACATTATATACCTTGTTTTTATACTTTTCTGCTGGATGGTTAAGACCAAGATAAGGTAAGACTTATATAACAAGAAATGTAACTTTTGTATCTGATAAGGTCAGTCAAGTACCCTCAGAATTTATCCTGTAACCTTGTAACACTTTGAAGATCCTTTGTCAGTGTCAGCCATCTAGATGAGTCATGGCCACTGCTTGAACAATTTGCTGTCTGTGAAAGCCTGAGAGAAAGTTTTCTCTCCATGTGACTCTCCTTAGGCACACTATGCATCATCAATCTCATTCCACTGTGGCTCCATAATGTCCATGATCAGAAATTTTGGGGCACAACTGAGTTACATGATGTTACAGTACAGGTTCTCCTATGTCCTGAGTCTTCACTGAACTTGAAAGGCTAGGGCCAAAATGTTGGCTGACCTTGCAGTCCTTCTTTTTCTCCAATTTTTGTTCAGCAAACTTAGGTTGACAACCCTTCAGAAGAGAAACTGATTATAACCCTGCAACATATGCAGTTTGGTTTATCCTATCTGTCTAAATATCAAACATCTTAGGCATAACATGGAACAGATATTTTCCATCAAGTATTTTTTTTAGTTATTCATTTTAATTGGAAAAATGGCAATGAAACATCAAAACAGGTTAGTAAGACAGTTACAATAATTAATACATTGCATACTGTTGTCTTCATACTAGTTATTCAGAGCACAAGAAGCAGGAATGATATCTTGTCTAAACAATACTAGTACAAACCGTTATTCTCATTGAACTAAGA
>NW_004524658.1:10532226-10533408 GCF_000260255.1 Octodon degus | reverse complement strand
ATGTGTGTATAAGTTAGGGAAGAAGTAATATAAAGTCAACGGGAAATAGAAATGTACTTTTTAAAGTTCCTAATACTAGGAGAAAATATCATACCATCTCTTTTAAATAGATTATAAGTCAAATATACAGTATAAATCTTAAACAAAAATTAAGATTAAGCAATATTTAGAAAATTAAATACTAATTAAAAATTAAATGCTTCAAAACAATTGAACTAAGAAAAAGTTTTCATGATAGTAAAGAATTACTAAGAATAAAACATATGATAAGTAATGGAATGGCAAATAAATGACCAGTATCTTTATCAGTTTGGGGATAGGATATCGCACAAACTTCTAGTGTGTTGTGGACATGGATAATGTCCATGACACTTACTGGTGGCCAGGTGTCACTTGTGGGACAGAGCTACTGCTATTTCCTTGATATCCACCCTGTAGACCCAGACAGAATCATGACCTATAGGGTACAAGAGAAGTTCATTTGTAGAGTATGCTGATGAAAATATCTTGCTGCTGTGTACAAAAGAATAACTTGAAAGACTGCTTTTGTATATCTCTTATTCTCCTGTGTTTAATTGTTTACCCTATTTGGTGGGTTCTTTCCATTCTCATTTGTGGAGCTGTGGTCATTTTGTTTCCTCTATAGAACATCTTTTAGTAGTCTATGTAGGCTTGACTTTGTCATCATGAAATTCTTTAGTTGTTCTTTGTCATGGAAGTATTTCACTTTTTTATTATACTTGAAAGAGAGTTTTGATGTAGAGTGTGCCTAAGGAGAGTCACATTGAGAGAAAACATTCTCTGAGGCTTTCACAGAGAGCACATTGGCCAAGCAATGGCCGTGACTCATCCACATGGCTAACACTGACAAATGTTCTACAATCTGAGGTACAGGATCTCAGCAAAAATCCTGAGGGGATTTCACTGACCTTATCAGACCCAAAAGCTACAACCCTTGTTGCATAGGTCCTGTTTTACCTTGGTCTTAACCATCCAGCAGAAAAGTATAAAAACAAAATATAAGAATTAAAGCCATGCTGTTATGTTGAGCTGTAGGGGACTCAGGTCAACAATTTCTGACATTGCCAGTCAAGTGGAAATCCCAATACTATTAAGAGCTACTGGACTCTTTTAGAATATTTTGCTGAGTTTACACACCTATAATATTCAAATAATGGAACT
>NW_004524658.1:10502336-10504458 GCF_000260255.1 Octodon degus | reverse complement strand
TTTTCATAGAGGACTTGAAATACTCTGCTCCATGTGCTTGCCTTCATGGTTTGTGAAGAGAAGTTGGCTGTAATTCTGATGGGTTTTCCTTTGAATGTGATCTGCTTCTTTTCTCTAGTGACTTTCAGTATTTTATTCTTGTGCTGAATTTCTGAGATCTTGACTATTATATCTCTCAGTGTGTTTTTAAATGGGTTTAAATTATTTGGCATTGTGTATGCTTTGGTTACCTGAATTTCAGATTTTTTCCTCATATTTGGGAAGTTTTCTGCTATTACTTCTGCCTATATTCTTTTTATATCATTTGTATTGACTCCTTCTTTCTCATTACCTATTAGTCTCACATTGTTCATCTTTGCATCATCGTGCAGGTGATGAATTATTTTTTACTGCATCCTAGTTGTTTTTAAGAGATATTGTCTTTCCTTTTCACTAGGTGCACCAGCGTCCTCAAGATCTGAAACTGTATCTTCACTTTCACTCAAATGATTTTGCAGGCTTATGATTGAGATTTTAAGTTCCCCTATATCTCTTTGACTCTGCTGCATACCATCTATTTTTTCTTACATTGTTCATTTAATGAATTCATCATTTTTTAAATCTACCATATGTTTTTCAATCAATGTCTTCTTTAGAAGCAGTTATTAATTGTTTTACTGCAGAGTGTTTTGCAGGTTGAGTTTCCTCCATATGTTTTTGTATTTGATTCTTTAGTTCAGATTCTAAGAATTCAGAGATTTCTTTTTTTGTTCCAGAAATTAATTCTGCTCTGAGTTCCTCTATACATTTTTGCTGTTGTTTTTTTGCTTCCAGTGCTATTAATTCAAACATTACAGCTGAGCTAGTGTCATCTGCACTTGTTCTGGGTGGGCTCAAGGTCTGAGATTGCATTTTTTCCCCATAATTTTATTGAGAAACAAATGGCAATGAGACAGTTTCTTTTTTTTTTCTTTTGAGATGTTTCCCATAATTTTAGTGAGAAAAAAAAGCAATGAGACAGCTTCATATCAAATTGGTAGGACAGTTTCAATAATTAACAGTGCATACAATCTTCCTAGTGGTTAATTGCTGTACAACACGTGGACTTGATATCCTATTTACAAACACTATTATAACAAATCCCTCTATGCAGTAAGAGAATGTAACTTTATATCTATCCTAACCATTTTTAATACACAGATGCAAAATGGACACTCATCTGTATCCCCTTTTTTTTGTTAAGTTCCATTATTTGAATATTATAGGTGTGTTAACTCAGCAAAATATTCTAAAAGAGTCCAGTAGCCCATAATAGTATTGGGTCTTCTGCTTCACTGGCAATGTCAGAAATGGCTGATCTGCGCCCCCTACAGCTCAACATAGCAGCATGGCTTTACTTCTTATTCTTCCTTTTTTGTACTTTTTTGCTGGATGGTTAAGACCAAGTTAAAGCAGGACCTATGCAACAAAGGTTGTAGCTTTTGGGTCTGATAAGGTCAGATGAAGTCCCCTCAGGATTTATCCTGAGATCCTGTACCTCAGATTGTAGAACCTTTGTCAGTGTCAGTCATGTGGAAGAGTCATGGCCATTGCTTGACCAATGTGCTCTCAGTCAAAGCCTGAGAGAATGTTTTTCTCTCGTGTGACTCTCCTTAGGCAAACCCTACATCATTGATCACTTTCCTGTTTAGCCCCATGATCTCCTTGTTCAGAAAATTTGGGACACTGCTCAGTTACATGATGTTACAGTACAAGTTCTCATATGTCTTGAGTCTTAATTGACTTTGGAAGGCTAGGGCCATAATGTTGGCTTTCCTTGCAGCCCTCCTTTTTCTGTAATTTTGGTCTGCAAACTTAGGTTGTTAACCCTCCAGAAGAGAATCCTATTGTTATTACCATACAACCTAGACTGCTAAGTTTCGTCTCACTATCTGTCTGAATATCAAACATCTTAGGCATAACATGGAACAGGTACTTTTCATCACATATTGATATGTTGAACTTTAAGTCCCTACAGAATATATTGAAAAAACATTTAAAAATTAAAGTATATTTTTAAAAATAGTCATAAAGAATTATATAATTATTATGTTTACACATAAGTCCAAAAATCTAACCATATAAACCTTGAAGCACGACATAC
>NW_004524658.1:10499521-10502236 GCF_000260255.1 Octodon degus | reverse complement strand
AAGTAAAGTATCATGTCATCTGCAAATAATGATTATTTAAGTTCTTCTTTGCCTATTCTTATTCCTTTTTTTCTTTGTTTTTTCAACATTGAAAGCAAGTTTATGTTTTCATTAATACATAGAACAGATGAGATGTTTAATTTGTATCATCAGTCATTTATGAAAACTCATACAAACAATTTGAAATAAGAACAGTTCAGTTGCATTTTCTCTATAGTCTTCTCCATCTTTCTAGAAAGTAAAAGCATTCTTTTATGTGTTTTATCAGAAAAAATGTGTTTTAAAGTATTAGAAACTTTTCCAGTCAATAGCATGTTCACTTTGTTGAATCTTAGAGCCTGTTGCCATGCAATAATATAATTATGCAATAAAAAAACCTGTACTTGGACTGAACTTCTTGATATTTTTTAAACCACATTTTATCTTCTGGGCATTAGAGGATATTTTAGTCCATTTTACAAATATGATTTCAGAATAGTACAATTTTAAACACATATGTGAATATATAGATTGAGTGAAATTCCAATTGTAGCAAATTTTAAGAGAATAATCCATGATTTCACCATATGTTATGTTCTTTTTTTCCTTCCAGACCTCAATTTATTTTTGTACATAATTTTATTGAGAAATAAATAGCAATGAGACAGTTTCAAATGAAAATATTAGGAAATTTCCAATAATTAACACATTGCATACTGCCTTCTTAGTGGTTATTTGTTGTACAAGATGCAGACATGATATCCTATTTACAAACACAATAGAACAAATTCCTCTATTCTTTGAATGAAGAGACTGTAGTTATTTATCTATTCTAACCATTTTGAATACACAAATACAAATTGGTCATTCATCTATATCATCTTTTCTGGCTTAGCTCCATCATTAAAATATTATAGGTGTGTGAACTCAGCAAAATATTCCAAAATAGTCCAGTAGTCTATAATAGTACTGGATCTTTCACTTGACTGGCCATGTCAGAAGTTCTAGACATGAGTCCCCTACAGCTCAACATAACAACATGGCTTTATTTCTTGTACTTTGTTTTTATACTTTTCTGCTGGATGGTTAAGACCAAGATAAAGTAAAACCTATGTAACAAGAATTGTAGATTTTCTATCTGATAACGTCAGTCAAATCCCCTCAGGATTTATCCTGAGACACTGTAAACCACCTTGTAGATTCTTTGCCAGCATCAACAATGTGGATGAGTCATGGCCATTGCTTGGCCAATGTGCTTTCTGTGAAAACCAGAGAGAAGGTTTTCTCTCCATGTGACTCTCCTTATGCACACTCTACATCATCGATCACTTTCCTCTTTGGCCCCATAATCGCCTTAGTCAGAAAATTTGGGACACAACTGAATTACCTGATGTTATAGTGCAGGTTCTCATATGTTCTGAGTCTTAGTTGACCTTGGAAGGCTAGGGCCAAGCTGTTGGATTTCCTTGAGGCACTCCTTTTTGTCTATTTTTTGGTCTGCAAACTTAGGTTATTAACCCTCCAGAAGAGAAGCTTATTGTTATTACTCTATAACCTAGGTTGTTGAGCTTAACCTCACTATCTGTCTGAATATCAAGCATCTTAGGCATAACATGGAACAGGTGTTTTTCATATAGTATTAATACATTAAACCTTAATTCCCTACAGAATATGACAAACATTTTTTAGAAAATTAGACTATATTTAAAAAATAGGAATAAAGAATTGTATATGTTTACCCTTTTATTTCTTTCTCTTGTCTAATGGCTGTAGCTAATGTTTTCAGAACTATACTGAATAAGAGTGGTGATAGAGGACATTCTTGCCTTGTATCAGATCTGACAGTAAAAGGCTTCAGTTTTTCCCCATTTAGAATTATGTTAGCCATTGCATTGTCATAAATGGCTCTTACCAGATTGAAGTAGAGGCCATCTATTCCAATTTTCTGTAGGACTTCAACATGAATGAGTGTTGGACTTTATTAAAAGCCTTTTCTGCAGCAATGGAGATGATCATGTGGGTTTTAGTTTTCGCTCTATTGATATAGTGTATTACATTTATAGATTTTTGAATATTGAACCATCCTTGCATCTTTGGGATAAATCCTACCTGGTCACAGTGTATGATGTTCTTGATGATTTGCTGTATTCCATTTGCTAGGATTTTATTGAGGATTTTGGCATCTATATTCATGAGGGAGATTGGCCTGTATTTTTGTTTCTTCGTTGCATCTCTCCCTGATTTTGGTGTCAGTATAATACTTGTTTAGAGGAATGATTTTGGAAGAACTCTTTCCTTTTCAATTTCATTGAAGAGTTTGAGGTGTATAGGGACTACATCTTCTGTAAATTTCTTGTAGAATTCAGCTGTGAATCCATCCGGACCTGTACTTTTCTTTGTTGGTAGTTTATTTTATTACATCTTGTATGTCATTGACTGTTATTGGGCTGTTGAGAGTGGTTGTATCTTTTTTTTTTACATAAGAATTTTATTTATATACACACAAACAAAAAACTCAGAATAGTCCTTAAGTATATGAGCTAAAACATGAGTTGGACTATGGACAATTCCCCCCAACATTTAGAGAAGCAGAGGAAATGTATCAGGCTGCCAAATGATCTATTCTGATAAAGGAGGCAACTACAAAAGCTTTATTTGTTCAAAGTAACCAGTGCTATAGATGCAAAACAAACAAAACCCAACAACTCCCCCAAATACTACTTTTAAAACTGACAT
>NW_004524658.1:10496759-10499011 GCF_000260255.1 Octodon degus | reverse complement strand
TCCCATTCACTACACGTCGGTCCAGTACTTTCTCTACCACAAACTCTTCAGGTTCTGCTTCCTCAACTTTTTTACTTTTTCCATTTTGTTTCTTTCCCATTTTTTTGAAATGTAGTTTTATTGGAGGCCATTTTTTTCTGCAGACTTGAAGAGTTCACCACCTCGGACGCTCGGTCGAGAGTGGTTATATCTTGTGGATTCAACTGTGGTAATTTGTACCTTTCTAGAAATCTGTCCATTCCTTCTGTGTCTTCTATTCTGTGAGAGTAAAGATTCTCAAAGTAGCTATTGATAGTCTTCTGAATTTCCATTGGGTCTGTGGTATTTACACCCTTTTCATTCCTTATTGCTTGTATTTGAATTTTTTCTTTCCTCTTTTTTGATGAGGTTAGTTAGAGGCTTATCGATTTTATTTAATCTTTCAAAGAACCAGATTTTTGCTTTGCTAATGCTTAGAATTGAATTGAATTTTGGTAATTTGTACCTTTCTAGGAATTTATCCTTTTTGTCTGTGGCTTCTATTCTGTGAGTGTAAAGATTCTGAACGTGGCTATTGATAATCTTCTGAATTTCCACTGGGTCTGTGCTAGTTACACCCTTCTCATATCTTATTGCTTGTATTTGAATTTTTTCTTCCCTCTTTGTGATGGGTTAGCTAGGAGATTATCAATTTTATTTAATCTTTCAAAGAACTACTTGTTTGATTCATTAATTATTTGAACTGTTTTATTCCTCTCAATTGAATTAATTTCTGCTCTAATCTGTATGATTCCTTCCCATGTATGGGCTTTGGGTTTGGTTTGCTTTTCCATTTCTAGATGTTGGAGGTGCAGTAGTAGAGTGTTTATTTGTTCCTTTTCTGTTTTACTAATGTGTGAATGCACAGCTATGAATTTCCCTCTGAGAATTGCTTTCATTGCATCCCATAAATTCCGATAAGTTGTGCTTGAATTTTCATTGAATTGTAGATATTGTTGAATTTCTTGTTTAATATCATCATTCATTGCTTAGTAGAGTGTTTTTTAATTTCCATGTATATAGGGGACTTTTCTGGTTTCTTTTGTCATTTATTTCCAGTTTAATTGAACTGTGGTCAGATAATATGCATGGGATAATTTCTGTTTTCTTGTATATACTTAAGCATGACCTATGGAATAGTATGTGGTCTCTTTTTGAAAATGACCCAAAAAAAAAAAAAAAAAAAGAAGAAAATGACACATATGCAGCTGAAAAAAATGTGTATTCAGTTGTATTTGTTTGGAACACTCTGTATATGTCTACCAAGTCCATTTGTTCCAAGCTCTGGTTCAGTTCTGCTACTTGTTTGCTAATTTTTTCTCTGGCTGACCTATCTTTTTGGGATAAAGGTGTGTTAAGATCTCCTGTTAAGATTGTGGTGTTGAATATTAGATTTTTCATGTCTACTAAGGTTTTTCTAATACAGTTGGGTGCTCTTGTGTTTGGAGCATACATATTTATGAGTGTTATCTCTTCCTTCTGAATTTTTCCCATAAGCATTATATAGTGGCCTTCTTTGTTTCATTTGAGTATTCTTGGTTTGAAGTTGAGACTGTCTGAGAACAGGATTGATACCCCTCCTTCAGTCTGAGGTGCTGGGGTGTGTAGTATTGTTTTCCATCCTTTAACTTTCAGCCTATAAATTTATTTGAGTTAAGTGTGTTTCTTATATACAGCATATTGTTGAGTTTTGTTTCCTAATCAACTGTGCCAATCTGGTTCTCTTATTCAGTGAATTGAGTCCATTTACATTGATGGTTATAATTGAGATGTATTGACTTACGATTGACATGTTATTTACCTGTTGTTTTTTACTCCCTTTTCTCCTGTGTTTAATTGCTTGTCCTATTTTGTTGGTTGTTTCTGATCTCATTTGTGGAGTTCTGATCATTTTGGTCCCTCTCTAGAACATCTTTCAGGAGCCTATGTAGGGTTGGCTTTGTCATCATGAAATTCTTTTTTTTTTCTTTTCATTTTTTTAATTGAGAAATAAATATGAATGAGACAGTTTCACAGCTGATTAATCGGACAGTTTTGATAGTCAATACAATGTACATTGTTATTTTCTTAGTGGTTATCCATAGTACAAGAAGCAGACAGGATATTCTGTCCAAACGCTGTTAGTACACCTCTTTCTTATGAATTTCTTTAGTTGTTCTTTGTCATGGAAGTATTTCACTTCTCCATCAAACTTGAAAGAGAGTTTTGCAGGGTATAGTAGTCTGGGCTGGTGT
>NW_004524658.1:10471313-10490558 GCF_000260255.1 Octodon degus | reverse complement strand
TATATTTTTAAAAATAGTCATAAAGAATTATATAATTATTATGTTTACACATAAGTCCAAAAATCTAACCATATAAACCTTGAAGCACGACATACCCAAAACGTTCCTTTTCCTGTCTCTTTCCTTCATTCACCACCCCCTTCTTTTTGAACAATCATCTACCTGAGAGACAGCACAGCAGCAACTGGCATGTCATGACCAGCAGCCCATATTCAGATGACCAGAATGACAGGCACTCCAAGCATAAAACTACTGTTACAGATTACCATCTTCTGTGCAGATATTTAGTTCACAGGTGTCAGTATATATAGTAAGTGTGAGAATCTTTCCAGTTAACTGCTAGGTTCAAGTATCTCCTGGAGATTCTCGGGATCATTGCCTTGCCGATTTTCTACATATATATGTATGGCTTGGCACTGTCATGTTTCCTAGCTCCTCTCCTTTCCCTTTCTTAATTAGTTAGTCCTTGAGTTCCTGCTTTCCTTTTACTTGTATTATACCTTTCTATTTCTTATTCTTCCTTTGAATTCTCATAGGGAGACTATGCGATATTTACACATGTGTGTCTGGTTTATTTCACTTTTGAGTGTATCTTCAAGTGGCAACCAATTCAACATAAAGGCTTTGAGTTTATCATTCTTTATAGCTGAGTAATACTGCATTGTATAAAAGTATCACATCTTTTTCATCCATTCCTCAGGTGATAGACATCTTGGTTGTTTCCAAGATTTGGCTTTCACAAATTGTGCTGCTATAAACATAGGCACACATATATCACTATGATATGATGTTTTCAGATCCTCTGGGAAAATTCCCAGTAGAGGAATAATTGGTTTAAATGGGATTTCCAGTCCAAGTTTTCTCAGGAGTCTCTATACTGATTTCCATAACGGTTGCACCAGTCTACATTCCCACCAGCAGTGGAGAAGGGTTCCTTTTTCCCCACAGCCTTTCCAACATTTGTTGTTGGTGGTTTCTTTATGATAGCCATTCTTCTGGGGTGAGATGATATCTCAATGTTGTTTTAATTTGCATTTTGTGGATGGCTAGTGATGTGGAGCATTATTTCATATATTTATTCACTTCTTTAATTTCATTCTCTGAGAAGTGTGTGTTCATCTTGGATGCCCATTTCTGGACTGGGTCTTTTAATTTTGGGGTCCTAGTGTTTTTTAGTTCTTTATAGATTCTAGAGAACAGACCTTTGTCTGAGCACTTATTTGTCATTTTTTTTTCCAAATTTGTGGGTTGTCTTCTCACTTTGTTGGTAATTTCTTTTGACCTCCAAAAACTTCACAATAAGAGCAGGTCCCAGGTGTTAATTCTTTCAAGTGTTTCTTGTGCGATTTGATTTTTGTTCATGAACTTTTTTCCTACCCCTATGCCTTCAAGAGTTGCTCCTACTTTCTCTTCCAGGAGATTTAGTGTCTCTATTTTAATGTTTAGATCTTTAATCCATTTTGACTTTAGCTTAGTGCATGGTGATAGACCTGGGTCAAGTTTGAGTTTTGGGCATGTAGAGAGCGAGTTTTTCCAGCACCATTTGTTATGGAGGCTATCTTTCTTCCAGTGAGTATGTTTAGCCCCTTTGTCAAAGATATGGTGGCTGAATGTGTTTGTAGGGGCTTCATTGTCTTCTAATCTATTCCATTGATCCTCAGGTCTATTTTGTTGCCAGTACTATGCTGATTTTATCACAGTAGCTTGTAGTATAATTTCAAGTCAGGAATTGTAATGCCTCCTGCCTTGTTTTTGAGATTGCATTTTTCCTCCTTTTCTGTATTATTTCATAAAACCCTGATCTCTGACCTTTGGTAGAGAGCTTTGGTTCAGTTATATCCTTATCATGTAATGAATTTCAGGTACTGATATTCCAAGTTCTAGTTCATGCAGTTGTGTGTGGCTTAGGTCTGGATACTCTGCTCAGCCCCTTCTTGCTGTTTCCTTTGGAGGTTGGCTTGCTGTGCCCCTCTGGCAAGATGTTGTCTTTCTGAATTTGCTGTGTGATTTTGACCCTGGTCTCACTGCAGGGAATTTAACTGCATGATTTCATCCCAGGCCTGTATGCCTGTCCTGGGCTGGGTCTGGAATTGTATGAGGAGGGGGAAGGAGAGCGCAGAAGCTCTCCCACATACTTACCAGGCCTGGTCTTTGGTAGGTCCGCAGGGCTCCCAAGAGCGCTGGCAGTTCTCACTCACAGGGTGGGCTGTGCTGGCTCTGCACAGGTGGGGGAAGTCCAGAGAATGTGGGGAAAGGCCTCTCTCATGTGGCAGGCCTGTGCTTGGTCTGCTGAGCAAATATTTCTGATCTAATTTTTTTATAGCCTGATGGACTTGTTTGTTTACTTTAGTTTCTGTCATTTCAGAGATTTCAGGTGTGTGATTTCCAAGTTTTTGCATGACTTTGTCTCCTGGCTTTGTTCTGGATGGGCTTGAGGTTTGTGATTGCCTTTTGCTCCTGCATTTTGGCATTTTTGAAGCTCCCAAGAATCAGTGAGACAGAGACCCACAGGCTAGCCAGAGTCTGAGATAGTTCTCAGATGGCTCCAGGAAGGTTCTATGCCTGCTTGTATTGGGCCCATAGATTTTAGCTCTTCTGCATCTTGCAGGTCACTCAAAGTCCTCCTAAATTCTTAAAAGTTTGGACCAGCAGCAGCTGAAGCTGTTTTTGCACTGGGGACTAAGGAAGTCAGAGCTTAACAGAGTCCACAGGCTGCCCAGAGTCTGCCAATTTCTTTCTTTTTTCCCCCCTATATTTAGAACAGGGTCTACAGGGTCTCACTATGTAGATTTGACTCATAGTTCCTGTCCTGTTTTCAGCCTCCCAAGCCCTGGGATTATCGGCATGTGCCACCATGCCCAGTCTTAAATGCCCTCTCAGCATGCTCCAGTTATGGGGCCAGCATGGCATGCTGGGATTTAAATCCCTGCCACTGTGCTTTACCTAAGCAGGCACTTTAGTCTGCTGAGCTATGAGACTGGCCACAAAATTCTTAAATGGCACCTGGAAAGCTTTGTGCCTGTGCTCACTGACTGTATTTAATTTTTGTTGTATAATTTATAGAACAACAATCACAATTCAGTTATAAGGCTGTTCCAACACCACAAGATTCTCTTGTTTGGTCCTTTGTGAGACATCTATCTCCTTACCCTGCCAAACTTAACATCTGGCAGCTATGAACCTGTTTTCTATTTCTTTAGTTTTGTTTTTTCACTGATATAGAAATGCAAGTGTAGAGTATGTAGCTTTTTGAGATCAGAGATTTTGTTTTCCATTCAGCATTGATATGGTTTGGTTAAGTGTTTCCCTAAGGCCCACATGTCAAAGGCTTAGCCTCCAACCTCTGCTGCTACTGGAAGCAGATGGGGCCTTGAGGAGGTAGAGCGTTCTGGAAGGAAGTTGGGTCATTGAATATGTGTGCTAGAAATGAATGTTGAGACTTCAGCCCCTCTTTCTTCTCTGCTTCTTCCCTGCCATAAGGTCCTGCACTCCCCCCAACATATTATACCTTTTCATAGGCCTAAAAGCAGTTGGCTAGCCGCCTATGGACTGAAATTCCAAAACTATAGACCAGAGTAAAAGCTTTCATCCTTATAAGTTGATTATGTTGACTATTTAGTCCCAGGGAAAGAAAGCTAACATAAGCATAATTCTCTTGTTCCACTTTAGATATGATTGCATGTATGAGTGTATTACAGTTTGTGTAATAATTCACCTGTTAAGGGTGTTTAGATTGTTTCTATTGATAATTAATAAAGCTTTTATGAACATCCATGGACACATTTTTGTGTGGACATTTTAATTTCTCAAGGTTAAATGCCAATAGTGAAATTGGTAGGTCATATGATATGTGCATGTTTAATGTTTAATTATTTAGGAAACTTTCATTTTTGGAGTGGTTGTTTCATTTTACATTGTCAGTAACAATGCAACAATGATACTGTCCTTCTGCATACTTGCCAGGATTTGATTTTGTCACTACTTTCTATTTTAATCATTCTGAGAGATGTGAAATGATTTCACATTTTGGTTTTAATTTGCATTTTTCTTAATTGTTAATAGTGTTGAACAAATTTTGAAGGACTTATTTATTATTTGTATATCTTCCATTGATAAATTGTTTCTCTTATCTATTCACTTTCCAAATACACTTTTGTTTGTGTTTATTATTGAGTTTTGAGAGGTATTTTATATTCTAGATATTTGTCTTTTGTCTGATATGTGGTTGGCAAATATTTTCTTTCTGTTTATAGCTTATATTTTTATTTTCTTAAATAAACATTTTGTAAAGCAAAAGTTCTAAATTTTTATGAAGTCCAATTTGTCAATTTTTCTTTTTATGAATTACACTGCTGTTATCATGTCTGAGAATGCTTTGCTTAGCTTAGTTCTATAGATATTCTATTTTCATACTATTTTGTAGTTTTATATTTTAAATTTCTCATCCATTTTTACTGATGCTTATATTAAATATTTGATTGATGGCATTTATTTCTTTTGTATCCTTTTTAAAAGGCCTTCCTTTGTCCATTGAATTGCTTTTGTACTTTTGTCAAAAATCAGTTGGGCACACTGTACTTGTGTGGATCATTTCTGCTTCTCTGTGCTGTCATATTGATTTATGTTTTCCTCCAACAAGGGCAATTCTCTTGACTACTACAGCTGTATATAGTATAGAGTGATTTTTGCCACTTCATTCAAAATTATTTTAATTATTCTCTATATTTTTGCTTTTCCAGTTGAATTCAAGAATAAATTATGTATGTTTCTAAAAATGCTGCAGTTTTAATAGAAATTCTTCTAGGCCTATAGATCACTTTTTGTAGAGTTACATCTTACTATGTTGAATTTTTCAATGTAAAAACAATGTTTCTCTAATTGTCTGTGATTTTTTTAAAATTAGTAATTTCCAATTTTCAGGATTCGGATCTTGCATATATTTTGTGAATTTATGTGTTTTTTGAGCTGTGTCAAACTGACACTAAAACACAGAATATGTCATTAAATTAGGCTAAATTATTTTGGTAGTTATTAACATAAGTTATAAAACCCCTCATAAGGTGTTTTCCCTTCATTAATTAGAAAACAGTTGTATATTTGTTTCTTTTAAGCACTTTTGTAGTCCTCGTCATGACATAGTTAAGACCACTCCCCCCCAAAAAAAAATCTCAGTTCTGTCCTTTACTGACTTTATAACCTCAGATAGATTATTTAATCTTGTGTCTCAGTCCCTTGGCAGAAAAATAGGGATAACAACAATAACTACCTCACAGAATTGTATGAGAATAATAAATAAAAATGTGCAAGATAGTTCCCATGGTGCCTCATACATTGACAGTGCTTAAAAACTATGTACTAATATTATTATTACTATTATGTTTATTGTACAATATAAGCTTTGCTGTGAGCCAAGCAAATGTGTAACAAACAAAAATCTGACTCAAAGTCAAAGGAAAATGCAAGTCATATCACTCTCACTGGACATGCTGATGTCATAAATAGCATGCTGCCTGAGTATTTCTGCTCCTATATGTTAGCAAACCAAGAATTTCCTAAGAGAATTTAATACAATGCGAGTTAGGTACACCTGCAGGGGTGCTTGCACATGGCACAGAAGGTGAAGGAAACCCACATTGTTTAATGGGATGAAATGTCTCAGAAGTCAAAAGAAGGAATATTGCATGAAGTGCCTCATAAATTTAAATTCTTATAAGCTGAATAGGCACATCTTGGGCTATAACTATATTTATAGAGCACTTCACTTGGTACTTATGAAATTGACTTCAGGCTTTAAACATTTCCCTATTCTACCATTTTTATTGTTGAATTATGGTTCTCCAATACAGTTTCTAATTCCCTTGGTAGTGATTACCAATAAAAATGGAACTTTGGGAGTTTTGTTGCTATGCTAAAGTTGAAGTGTCTAAAAATGGATGCCTTCACTTTTCTGTTGGTAAGTCTGAATTGAAGCTTAAGAGTCCAAAGCGGTCTTTCTTATTTCAACAGGATAGCAGGGTCTTCCTCACTCTTCATACCCTGATTTATTTTCATTAAGTCTTCATTGTCAAGTTGACATAACACCTACATAGCATGAATGATAGCTTTCTGAGAGTCTCCTACATGCTTTTATCCATCAATTTATCATCTCTTTAATACTCAGAAAAGATAAACACCTAATTCTCCATGGTCTGGTTTTCCTCCTTAACATTCATTATGGCAAACCATCCAATGTCCTGCCAGAAAAGCTTAAATTGATCCTGCCTGTATGTCCCAGCTGGGGCTCCTGGCTTTGTGTCAGTCCCCAGGACTACAGATGAGCTGGATATGTTTTGAATGCAGCTGTAGACCTTTTTAAAGTGCACAAGCCAAAATGAGTTCATAATCCCTGGAATGTATGCTTGATGTGGACTTTTCATTAGTTTTTGGAGAACTCTCAGAGCTGGCAGTTTCAGATACCATTTCACTGGCCTTGACCCTATTGCTTGGAGGGGTGGTTCTTTGTCCACTTGCTGGACTCTGATGCCTTTGTCATATTTTGATGATATTCTGACTATGAAAGAAAGAGATCAAAGCACAAATTCTAGGTGAAGACCTTTAGAAGAAGAATACACACAACTAGCATACACTAGCAGATGTTTGTTAGGATGGAAGATGTGGCATAAGACATATCCACCTGGATGCCTGCTGTGGTTAACAGTGGAAGACCTGCTTTGAGACTTGGGGATGGATTAATGAGTCTTAGTTAAAGCAACCTGTGTTCTCAAATTATTAAAAGTGATGTATTTTGTCCCATAAAATATTTGAATCAGTTTTAATGTTTATTGCTATACTATTTATACTATAGAATTACTGTATATGTTTTATATCAAGAAAGTAAATAATTTAAATCTTATTAGCTTGATAAGGATCTAAAAATCTGCTTTCCAACAGTGTAAAAAGCTGGAAATGTTCAAAATTAAAGCAGTAGTGGACAAAATATGACAAATGTCAGTAATTCTCCCATAAAAGAAGCTTTATCTTTTACAGACATAAAGATTCTTTCTAAATAGAATTCTAAACTTATATAATTTTTACCATACTGTGTCTCTTGCTCTTTTCTTTCCCCACCAAAAGAAGCCCTAAAAAATAGTAAATAAATAAGGAAACAAGACAGCTTTTAAAAGCTTAAAGTTTTAAATCAGTGCCTTATGGACCCTAGAAGAACGTGGGCACCTGCAACCAAGGAGTGAGAGCCACCTCTAGGCTGCTGAGAGCTGTGAATCTGAGGAGCCCTGGAATTACAACAGGAGAATTGGAGGCAGCTGGACAGGGCCCATGCAGCTCTGCAAAAGGAGAGCAGTTCATGCCAGTGGATTCGTGTCCCATGGTTACCTCCGCAGAGTTAACCCTCTATTTCTTTCTTGAGAATAATTTCTTCTGATACCATTTTCCTGTTTCTGTCATTTCCCTGCAACCTACCAGTAACCTGATTCCCCACAGAAATCATTTGTTCACAGGGAATTATTGTGCTGATTGGAACTGCATGACCCTCTGGTCTCCTTGAGAGTTGCATTTCTCACTGTAAATTCATGACTTGCTGTTCTACTCATAATTTAATTCCTCTCATAAATTCAATAGCTATCTGTTGATCACCTGCTCTGTGCACCCACTGTTTAGTGAGAAGGAAGGCAATACTTTGCAGACGTGAATAGAGCTGTCCATTAATGGCAGTGTCTCTCACTGTGATCATGTTAATGAGTGGGCATTGCACTCTCTGTATGTGTTGGCATATTTGTAGGTTTGATGGGCTAGAGCCCTTTCCTGTGACATGGAGTGCTATCGGTGGGTCTTGGACAACCTCAGCCTGTGAGCTGAGCTGATGTAATCAAATTCATCTTCCATTGCAAATGATCTAAACAGCCAGGTGGCTTTGCCTGTCTGTGCTCCTCCTTGTGCTAATGCATTCACACTTGGTCCTTTTATTGGACTTACTAGGTACCCTATTCTGGCAAGGAATTTTTCTGTGATACCTGAAAGGGTACAGTTGGCCTTGGACAAGGACTGCTGACAGAGCTGCTGCTCTCTGTTCAGCAGTCCAGGCTGCAGCCTCAGACACAGGGTTGACAGAGAGCCCTCTGATTTGAGTAAAGCCACATGAATAACTCCCAATAAAGAAAAAAGTGGCAGGTGACAGGAGAAGCTTTGCAGTTCTTTTCTTGGTCCTATTTGTCCTAATTCTGAAAGTTGGTTCATTTATCATAACAAGACAATTCTCAACCTTCCTTTATGCTTTGGAAAAAATAAAAACAGGAGCCAATTTCTTCTGCAATTGCTGCCTTATGGGGATTCTGAAAGTCACCTCTTGGCATTCTACATTTTCCATTAATGACTTAGAAGTGCTTGGCTCAACTTTATATAACCTCCATATGTGATTCAATTGAAGCTGGGCTTCACTCTTCACATTTTGAGCATCGGGATAATAATTTTTGAATTATCTTTAACAGCACAATTCTATAAAGAGGGTTTTTAACACAGACTCCCAAACCTAAAACAGATAAGTGTGGAATTGCTTAGCAGGGATGGAGAGGCTGTGAGCCCTGCTGGCTTGTTCATTAGCTTGTTTGTACAACACCCCCAGAATCTTCTCATAGTACAAATTGAAAACCACTATACTAGATCATTTCTGTTGTGCCTTCCTGATATAAAAACCTACAATTTTACTTAAACTATAGTTTCCATTAGTTTTCTGGATATCTATCTATCTATCTATCTATCTATCTATCTATCTCTATCTATCTATCATCTATCTCATCTGTCTAGCCTATCTACCTTTTAATCACTTATTTTTTATACACTTATCCTCTATCTGTCTTTAATTAAGACAACAGATTTATAATCAGAAAATTAGAATGGCTGGACTTGTATTCTTTTTTTTTTTTTTTTTTTTGTGGAACCAGGAATACAACTCAGTGGATTCTGGAATGCTTGCCAGGCAAGCGCCTATTTTACTGAGTCATTCCCTGGCCTCTGTTTTCTCATTTTGCCACATCACTGGCCATGTTGCCTACAGCTAACTAAATACACAGAGGCACAGAAAATTTCAAGGCTTTCTTCAATTCTAAGATGTGGGAAGCTGTTAACTGGTATCCATTTTATAATAGTGTCAGCCATTTTCTTAAGTTTCTATTCCCCTGCTGAGTTAAGTTTCTGGCCTTCCCGCATTTCCCATTCCCTGTGAATCACGTGCTGTGCCCCAGGGCTGGGACCTTCCTCCATTGCCTAGATACCTGCTGATGTCAAGAGCCGAGACTTCCTCATTCATACACTCCCTTTATATACCCAGCACCTCCCCCGAATAAACTAGACTTGATCAGAACTTGTCTTGTCTCTATTCTTTGTGTCTCCTGTTCCTTCTCATCCCCTCTCCCCCTCTAGGTTCCTCGTTGGCCAACCCACAGGTCAAGACAAATGGCACCCAATGTGGCTTGAGAACAGGGGATTTCATGAGGGACGCTGTTTGTGAAGTGTGCAAAAGTTAAGATAGAGGATCAGTCAATGTGGGAACCTGCTGCGTTTTCCAGGCCTCGGTAAGTGAACAGCGACTATGGGTCAGGAAATAAGTCAGCATGAAATATTTGTTGAAAGTTTAAGTAAGGCTTTAAAGACATGAGTATAGTTCCCTATTGAAGGAACTATTGATCAGAGGTGATAGAAAAGGGCTGGTGATGCCCTTTAGGATTATTATGAGACTTTTGGACCTGAAAAGCTCCCAGTCACAGCTTTTTCCTACTGGAATTTAATTGGTGAAATCTTATCTCAGAGACACTGTGACCCAGTTGTTGCTAATGTGATAAAATAAAAGAGTGAAAATATACTACAGGGACAAAAAGGTAAAACCCATCTTAAAGGACAAAAGGAACAAGAACAGACAAACACAAAAAATAGGAAGACCTTGTGTATTTTGATAGTGATGATGATAGAGATCACGATAAGCCAAAAAAAGACAAAGAACCCCCTAAGGGTGTGTGCCCTCCTGTAAAAGAAAAGAATCTTGAAATTGAAACCAGGAAGCCAGAGCTGTCAAATTCCAAATTACAGCCCAAAGAGAAAATTAGCCCCTTTGATTTAGAAGAAGCCAAACCCAAGGTTATAAAATATCCTGAGTTGCCAAGGCCTCTTCAGGTTGAAGCCAACTATAATGAAGTTGATTGGGACGAACTGGTGGAGGAAGCCGCTCGGTATCATGGCTGTGATGGGCCCCCCGAAGTTCAGCACCCTCCACCATATAGCACTGATCCTAGCACACCTCCTTTGGCATGTTCAGCCTCTAACCCCAAAAAGGAATTAAAAGGCAAAACTGAACTTATCAAAGGACAGATAAAATTAGAGAAAGAGCACCAAGACCTCATAATCCAATTAGAAAGATTAAAATCAGGAAAACCCAAAAATGAAAGTATAACTGGACCAAAGGCCCCCTGTGTTCAAAGGTCACCCATGAGGGGCGCTATCCCCAAACAGTTCCTCCTGTTAGACCCACCCATAGATCTAGATAAGGCAGAGGCATTTCCAGTGTCAGAAACAACAGGTGCTCAAGGACAGATTTGGCGCCATTACACTAGTTTTGATTTTAAAGTACTAAAGGAACTAAAAGCCGCGATTGCACAATACGGAGCCACGGCTCCATACACCACAACCATTTTAGAAACAGTGGCTGACAATTGGCTTACTCCTGAGGAGTGGCAGGCATTAGCCAGAGCCACCCTCTCTGGGGGGGATTATCTCCTATGGAATTCTTCCTGTATACAAGGAAGCTTCCACAATGATAGCTTCATTGTTGATGTTCAATTTGTTACCTTCACCAGATGCAATCAAATATTTAACTACAGTGGCCCTATCTGCCAAAAAAAGGGACATGTGTTTATATGCAGAGGAAGTTTAGCCTTCACATATTTACCTACCAACTGGACAGGACTATGTGTCATGGCTACCTTGTTGCCTGACATAGATGTCATATCTAGAGAAGATCCCGTACCCATTCCTAGCTTTGACTATGTCACGGGCCACACTAAAAGAGCAGTTCAGCTTATCTCTGTGCTCATAGGACTGGGAATTATAGGAGCCTTGGGAACAGGTACAGCAGGATTAGGGGTGGCAGTGCATTCTTTTACTAAATTATCTAATCAGCTGATTGATGATGTACAAACATTATCTGGTACCATCCAAGACATCGAAGATCAAATAGATTCTTTAGCAGAAGTAGTCCTATAGAATAAAAGAGGTTTAGATCTCTTACCAGCAGAACAGGGAGGGATCTGCTTGGCTTTGCAGGAATGCTGCTGCTTCTATGCAAACAAGTCTGGCACTGTTTGAGATAAAATAAAGAGACTTCAAGAAGATCTTATTAAGAGGAGAAGAGAGCTATTTGAAAATCCCTTTTGGGGTGTATGGAATGGAATACTACCCTACCTCCTCCCCCTATTGGGACCTTTGATTGGGCTATTAATACTTTTATCAATAGGACCCTGTCTTTTCAATAGGCTGATGATGTTTGTTAAACAACAATTGGAAGCCATTAAGATGCAACCCATACAGGTCCATTACCATGGGCTTGAGATGGCCGACAGAGAAAGTTGTGCTGAACTCGAAAGAGTACACTACAATGATGCCCAATCCAGGTAGAGATTTTCTCACCTTGGTGTGATGGACTGGATAGCCAGAGATGGGCAATTAGAGGCTCACATGCGGTACCGACTGCCACCTAAGACAGGAACTGGGCCTTTCGCTGCCCTGCTCTCCTATGACGGGAAAGGTCTGGTTTGGCCCCATGTGAAAGCATCTTGAACCAAGGCAGGCACAGTCCCCTTAAGGAGTAATGGCCTTTGGAGTTAAAGTAAAAAGGGGGACCTGTGGGAAGCTGTTAACTGGTATCCATTTTATAATAGTGTCAGCCATTTTCTTAAGTTTCTATTCCCCTGCTGAGTTAAGTTTCTGCTCCTTCCTGCCTTGCCATTCCCCATGAATCATGTGCTATGCCCCAGGGCTGGGACCTTCCTCCATTGCCTAGATACCTGCTGATGTCAAGAGCTGAGACTTCCTCATTCATACACTCCCTTTATATACCCAGCACCTCCCCTGAATAAACAAGATTTGATCAGAACTTGTCTTGTCTCTATTCTTTGTGTCTCCTGTCCCTTCTCATCCCCACTCCCCCTCTAGGGTCCTCGTTGACTAACCTGTGGGTTGGGACACTAAGACATAACTACCACCATGCTACAGTGGGGATGTTGCCATCTACCCTAATAGTTAGCATGGCCTTAAGAGAAACAGGACTATGAAATAGAAAGTCTACACTCATGAGATTGGGAGAAAGACACCAGTATCTGGTCTGTGGGAGACTAAACTCTGGGCTGGGAGAATCTCATTGGGGTGGCTGGACAGCCTAAGGAGTAATGGCTTGAAGAATGGAGGCAATGAGTTTAGATACATGAGGTTTTGCAGTGGAAAGCATCAGAGTATGGGGTCACCTGCAGGGACCAGTGAAAGACTGGGTGCCCACAACCCCTAATACAAGCACAGATCCTGTACTTGTGTTCCTCCACCATTTTCTTTCTTTAGAGGAGATAAAAACTAGAAACAGAGATACCACTGAGCTCAGCTACACTTTTCTGAGTAAATCCTTGAGAGTCAGTCAGAATACTATCGCGGTACGTGCATATCTGTGTTTTCAGTTCACAGTGCTCTGGAAACATCCTAGATACCCAGCAACAAATAAATGAGTAAAGGAAACATAGTGTATGCATGCACAATGGAATATTATTTTTCCATAATGAAAAATGAAACCAGTCATTTGCAGGAAAATGGGTCTGGAGACCATCGTACTAAGTGAAATAAAGCAGACTCAGAAAGGTTTGCATGTATGCTTTTTCCATTATAAGGAACCTAAAATACAAATGACATAAATGAGAGATGATAGAAAACTAGAAGACTGATTCTTGGATACAGGAAAGGACCTCCCTGGGAGGAGTGAAGGTAAGGTAACTGGTAAAAAGACGGAAGATGATAGAGATAAGTTGAATGCATGTACCAGTTCCTTTGAACCAACATCATTATTCTTTTACAGATGTCACTAAAACCAAAACACAAAACAAAATTTATAGGCACTAACTATTATTTTTTATTTATTTTTTTATTTCTTTTTATTTTTTCTTTTCAAAGTTTTATTGATAAACATATAGCAATGAGACAGTTTCAAATCAAATCGAAAGTACAGTTTCAACAAATAATACACTGCAGATATTCTTCTTAGTGGTTAATTGCTGTACAAGATGCAGACTTGTGATCCTTCTTACAAACACCATTAGAAAAAATCATTCTATTCATTAAGAGAATGCAACTATATATCTATCCCAACCACTTTGAATACACAGATACAAAATGGACAATAATAGTTATATCACAATTTTTTTAAGTTCCGTTGTTGAATATTATAGGTGTGTAAACTCAGCAAAATATTCTAAAAGAGTCCAGTAGCCCATAATAGCATTGGGTCTTCTGTTTAACTGGCAATGTCAGAAATTATTGACGTGAGTCCCCCACAGCTCAACATAACAACATGGCTTTACTTCCTATATTTCATCTTCATACTTTTCTACTGGATGGTTAAGACCAAGGTAAAGCAGGACCTGTACAACAAGAGTTGTAGCTTTTTGGTCTGAGAAGGTCAGTGAAATGCCCTCAGGATTTATTCTGAGATCCTGTACCTCAGATTGTAGAACCTGTACCTTGGTAGTGTCCTAACTATTATTTTTATTAGAATCTGGGAAAAATATGAATTTTGAAATGATTTAAAATTGCACATGAAGGGCATGGCCAAATTATGGATTAATAATTAGTGGATGAATGGATAAGAATGTATATTCTACATACTCAATGAAATATTATTCGATCATAACAAGGATGAAATCTTGTCATTTGAATGAAGCCAGGCATCCTTATGTTGAACAGAATACAGAAATACAAATGTCATACATTACTGCTTAATTTGTAGAAACTAAAAAGTTGTCCTCATAGAAGAACAGAGTATAGTAGTGGTCATTAGAGATGGAGATGGGCAAGAAAATAAAAGGAAGGGAAAGAAATTACATAAGGAGCACAAAGACACAGAGCAGAGGAATTCATTTTGGTTTTCTATAGCATGGTAAGAGTAACTATGGGTTACAACAACTTATAATGTAGCAGGGTTTTTTTTTTTTTAAATCTTTTAGGGAAGGGTCTACAGGTTGTTCAGGATCTCACCACCAGATCGGTCTTGTAGTGATCCACCTGTTTACAACCTCCCAAGTGCTGGGATTTCAGGCCCACTTCACCACGCCCAGTCTCAATTGTAGTCTCAGCATTCCCCGGGGGTGGGGCTGACACCGCAGGCCCAGGGATCAAAGCTTGGCCTCTGAGCCAGTTTGTGGGTGCTTTAATCGACTGAGCTATTTGGCTGGCTCTAACATAGCAGTCTAATGTGAATGGAAGAGATGAATATGTACGTTCCCAACAAGTATAAATATTTTACCCGATTTTTACACATTGTGTATGTGTGTGTATGAAATTATTACTCAAAACATGTATAGACATTCCATATCAGTTTACAACAAAGAAATGTAAGGCAGTTGGATCTTAGACTCAGAAACATGGCCCAAGTCCTGGACTTAGGAGCTGGAGTGAAGGCCAGCCGGGTTACGAAGCAGCTGTCTGAAGGCAAAGATGGGCTGGGGCTGAGCGTGGTCAAGCAGAAGCTGGGATTAGGGGAGGTTCTTTCCTGAAAGATCCTGATCACTGCAGTGTCATGAGACTTCACCCATAGTCATTTCAAGGCAGGATGAATATTCATATAAACAATATAGAGGCTTTTTCTCTCATCAGACATTGGAGAGCTTTAAGCCCCTTCAACACAGAGCCCATCAAATATGTACTGGTGAGGGAGGTTTGTGTTAAACAGGGTTATGTGTGCCAGTGCTCATTTTAGCTCCTATTTTCCCAGCTCGTGCTGACTTCTTTGGATTCAAGGTGTCAAGCTGGGTACCCTTGTTCCTGCCACAGACAATTCTGATCCAGGAAGACTGACACTGGCTGAGCATTGGGCTGTCTATCTGTACCCTGTGGAGCCCACATGCAGGAACGTCATGTAATTGTAAATTTTTGGCTGAAGAGGGGCTTAAGCCTTACTCTCTCTTATGCTCCATCAGAGGAGCCAGGCTTCAAACAACCACATTGCCAGAGTCCTGTGGCCAGCACAAACCCAAATGCATAGGTCTGAGTCCCCTTCCCTCCCTCTGCACATTTTTACCTCCTTCAAGCAGCCAGAGGCCTTCTTGGGAATAGCAGAGGAGGGCTGACATGTGAGTGTGCATTTACTGCAAAGATTGTTCAGTTAAAGAATGGGATCTACTAGAAACTGGTTGAGTTCAGATCCATACTCAGGCTTTCCCTTCACACTCTTTCAATATTATGTCCAAGCTCTTGCCTTCTGTTTTAAGGAGTGACAAGTGTTCAGGGCTGTTGAGTGGTAGGTTGTTTCCACAAGGAGAGACAAGAGGGCATAGTAGCTGGGCACAGCATTCAGGGCATTAAGTGTTTTGCTGGCAGGTGGCTTTCCCCAGATTGCTGTGCAGGGGAAGACTGGCAGTGACTCACCTTCCTCGGACAGACTGTAGTTTCAGTTTTGTAGGAAATATCTTTAAGAAAATGAGGTAAAGATGCCATGAGATACACAGGAACTGTGCTCATTCTTATGAAGGCCCTTGAAAGGAAATGCCTGACAGGCACTTATAGGAGTGTTTATAGAGTCTCTGTTCTCATGAGATTTGCTCCACATGTGCAGATCTGAGGTAGCAGTGCACCAGTTCTAGCCAATCCCCAGAACCTTGCTGGGGCAGACATTGTTCCTAAGGTTCTCCAGGGCATCTCTTGCAGGGTTTTTAATTCATCCTTCTCCCCCATTCTATGGAAGGAGTGTGAAGGGAAATAAATAAATAAATAAATAAATAAATAAATAAATAAAAGGTCTTGCTTCAAAGCTTGGACTCCTAGGGATCCTCTTGTTCCAGACTCCCCAGCACTGGGATTATAGGTGTGTGTTACCATGCCCAGTTTTGGTGGCATCCTCCTCCAAGCCATCTAGCACATTTATTTTCAAATCTAAATGATCATCTCACTTCCATACCCCCCTCAGTGTTCAAATGACCTGCTGCAATCTTCTTTCCTGCCTCACATTCAGGTTTGGGCCTGACAACCACACAAGAGCCAAGCAGGTTTAAATGGAGTATGTGCCACTAAACCAGGACCCTCACTTGAGAACTGGAAAGACTGGCAGTTTCTACACCAAGCCCAAATTTAGTCCCTCTGCATTCTTCCTTTATGCTTGTGCATTGTTTATACAAATGTACTTGAGGTCAAGTTTATGTTATGGGGTTTCTGGCCATTGTACCTCAAAGCCATCTATTCATTGCCCATACCTGGCACAAGCCATCTCTGTGATGTTTTACTTAGCATGCCCTCTCTTCTCTCTACCTTTTAATGTCTACTCTGTCCATGAAGTATTTCATTGGCTTCACTTGGTTTTCTTTTCCCTTTGTAGAGCTTGCAAATGGAAACTCAAGTGCTGATGAATTACAGTGGGATTTCCATGTTTGATTCATGTACTTGTTTCCTCATCTCCTTTTTCCTGGAAGAATACTGTTTTTCAGTTCAGTTGCTTGTGCTGTGGGTACATAGACCCACTACCCCATCTACCAATGGCAGTGATTACTTCAGGGACAGGATTATATAGCTCATGCTCACTTTCTATTCCTCAATTTCTCATCTCTTCTCTGCATGAGCTGGATACTCCATCTCTACCCCCTGATTGCCCAATAGGTTCATTCTAAGATTTTGCTTAGCATGATTTCATCATGCAAGGAAAACACAATCAACTCCAGAATGACAAGGTAAAGAAAAGAAACCCTTCCTTTGTAAGGCACAGCACACATTTTAGCGATGAGAAAAGCATCTTCACATAACGATGGCCACATGGCATGCTTATGATGCATGTATTTCCTTGCATTATTCTAGATGTCTCTATCTGTGAGGTAGATACTACTATAGATCGATACTACTGCCTGCTTTTATATACAAAGAAACAAGCAAAAGCAGTGCTCTGACTTGTAGAAGCAGAATTTGAATCAATGAATCTTTTCAGCATTCTTGTTTCTGTTTGTGTTAATTAGTGCATTACATAAGTTTTCCTACTATCACATTAGTTTTTCTGTGAAGGGCCAGAGAGCAGATATTTTAGGCTTTTTGCACCATAGCATCTGTCATGATGCCTCACCTTGGCCACTGCAGAGCTAACCCTGCCGGAAGCAGCATGTAGATGAATAGATGTGGCTGTGTTCCATTAGAACCTTATTAACAAAAGGAGGCCTCAGGCTGAGTTTAACTTGGGGGAGGGTGTCATTATTTCCTGACCCCTGATTTAGGGGGATAGTTTGTGTCCTGTCAGGTTACCACTGGGAATAGCCAGTGTCGAATCCACATCTTTCCAATCATTCCCTTTGCACTTTTTTATTTTTTATTTTTTAAACCAAAACACTGAATAATGGAAGTACTTTTAAATTTCTTTGTCAGGCTTTTATTATTCAATGGACTAAAAAAAAAAGTTTTTTAGGTGTTCAATCACTTGAGAGATCCAAGAGAAAACCAAACTGCATGCTTTGTACATTGCTGCTTGTTTGGTGACTTTCAAGGACCTAGAAAGGCATACATGTTAAATTTAGTTTCCTGTAAGTTAGAAACTTCAGCTTTATTTTCTTTTTTTATGTATTTAGTACAGGATCCACAGAGTCCCACTACACATATTGGACTCATAGTGATTCTCCTGTTTTCCGCTTCCCAAGCTCTAGGATTACAGGTGCACCCCACTATGCTCAGTCTCAATCACCATCTCAGAGCACCCTGGGGTGGGGCTGGCACAGCAGGCTGTGGATTGAACCCCAGCTGCTGTGCTCTACCTAAGCAGGAGCTTTAGTCCACTAAGCTACCTGGCTGGCCCTTCAGATTTTTCTAACCCTTAGTTATAAAATATCCCAGGTGGCAAAGGAGAAGTCATAAGGAAAGACAGGGGCCTTTACTGCCCAATGAGATGGAGAAAGGGAATAGGGAAGTCAGAAAGGGAAGAGTAAGAAAGTGGACTAATCTGGCTATACTTGCATGGGATTAATGTGAGAATGAGCTTCCTTTCTTTCTTTCCTTCCCTTATTCCATCATTACTCTTACGAACCCTGGGAATAATCATATTTAAGTAAAGGTTTTTGAAGTTGTTTTCCTATGTTGGACTTGATTGGATTATATACACCTCTTTTGTAAAGTAGGATTCCTATGCACCTTGTGATGTAGGTGGTACTTGGAGCTAAAAGATGCTTTATTAAAGGACCCTTGATGGGAGCTTGAATGGTAGTTCGCATCTGACAAATGTGGGAGGGGAAGTTTGAAAGTCCTTGGTAAAGCCGAGTCCTGTTGGTAGGTGAGGGAGGCAATGAGGAGACACAGTTGCCAGCTGAGTGGTAAGAAGCAAATGGAAGATCCCAAAGCAATCTTCTCAGGATGAAAACTAATACTGCTCTCAAATTTGAAGAATCAACAGTAAAGTTCTATACTCACTCATTTGGGTGTAATGTATTAATCCTACAGATTGCCTGAAATAAAACATTTGAAAAACTTTAACGCTATAAGAATTTATCAGATGCATCCAATTGTATAAAATCTTATTTCCTTTCATTGAGCCTCTCAAACGGCCTTCAATATTTGCTAAAAACAACTAATCAAGCAGTCATCTTCTTCTACCTAATGTGACGATGTGGTTCCTCAGGTCAGTTTAGATTATTGCTGTTGTAGGCTCACTGAAACAGAGTTGAATTCAAAAATGGTAACCTGTAATTGGAGCTATTAGAGAGACTGAGGTAGAAAGAGTCCAAAGAGTTTGAGACCACTTGGGCAACATAGTGAGGCCCCACTCCAAAAACAAATAATGACCCCCCCCCAAAAAAAAAAAAACAAACCTAGAAAACAGAAAAGCAGGCAATGGCAATGTTAAGTATTAATTCTTTTCTATGTACTTGGGTGAACTAGTCAGTGCCACTGTTAGTAGATCTGTTTCTCCTGCTTTCTTTTTTTTTTTTTTTTTTTTTTCAAAATTTTATTTGACAACAGATACCTATGAGACAGTTTCAAATCAAATCG
>NW_004524658.1:10456373-10465194 GCF_000260255.1 Octodon degus | reverse complement strand
CTAGCTACACCAGCATCTTCAAGATCTGAAACTCTGTCTTCACATTCACTTAAATCGTTTTACAAGCTTGTGATTGAGATTTTAATTTCCTCTATATCTCTTTGACTCTGCTACATGCGATCTATTTCTTTCCTGTATTGCTCATTCAGGGAATCTGTCATTTTTCTAATCTCCTCTATTTTTTTTTATCAATATCTTCTTTAGAAGCAGTTATAAATTCTTTTACTGCAGTGTTTTTTTCAGATTGGGTTTCCTGCCTATGTTTCTGCAGTTGCTTTTTTACTTCAGGTGCTATGCGTTCTGAGAGTTCTTTTTTTATTTCAGAAAATAATTGTGGTTTGATTTTCTCTATATCTTTCTGCTGTTTCTTATTTACTATCAACGATCTTAATTCATGCATTTGAGCCAAGCTAGTGTCTTCTTCAGTTTTTCTGCGTGGGCATTGGGATTCCTCCATATGTTTCTGCATTTGATCCTTTACTGCAGATGTTATTAATTCAGGGATTTCTTTTTTTATTTCCAATCTGAGGTCCTCTATATCTTTCTGCAGCTGTTTCTTTATTTCAGAAGCTGTGATTCATTGCTTTCAGCTGTGTGATTTCCAATTTGTTCTGTGTTAGTGTCCTCTGCACTTGTTATGGGTGGGCTTGGTTTCTGAGGTTCCATTTTGTTCCTTCTCATCGTTTTGTGTAGCACTGTCTTCTGACCTTTGTTGTAGATCTTTGCTGTAGTTATATCCTTTGCATGTACAGAAGTTCAGGTGCAGCTCTACAAAGTTTGGACTTATCCAGCTTCGTCTGTCTTGGGTGTGGCTGCTGTGTTCAGGTCCTTCCCACTGCTGCCCTTGAGGGTGAACCGGTTGTGCCCCTGTGGCAAGATGTTCTGCTGCTGGACTAGCTGGTTGGATCTATCCTCTACACTCTCTGCAGGGATTGCAGCTGCAGGGTTACACCCCAGTTGTGTATGCCAGGCCTGAGCTGTGCCTGGAGGGGGCAAGGTGAAGTAGGATGAAGTAGAAGCTCTCCCCTACACTCACAGGACCTGGGCTAGGACTGGGTCTGGGGGTTCCTGGAACGCGGCAGAAATTTCTACTGGGCCAGCGGGGTGGGGGAGGTGCTGTGGAGTAGTGGGGGGCGGCCCAAGGGTTTAGGAGAGGGTCTGGCCCACGCTGTGCCTGTCCTGGGACTGGTCCTGCTGGCGCAGGGTAGCAGGAAGCTCTCCACACACTCACTGGACCTGGGCTAGGACTGGGTC
Organism: Octodon degus; assembly: GCF_000260255.1. NCBI lineage: Eukaryota > Metazoa > Chordata > Mammalia > Rodentia > Octodontidae > Octodon > Octodon degus. Next base: position 10,463,940 of record NW_004524658.1, on the reverse strand, counting down.
TGGGGGTTCCCGGAAGTCGGCAGAAATTCCTGCTGGGCTGCCTGGGTGGGGGAGGTACTGCGGAGTGGTGGGGGGCAGCCCAAGGGGGTGGGAGGGGTCCTGCCCATGCTGTGCCTGGGCTTGTACTGGTCCCGCTGGCCAGGGCAGGGTAGCAGGAAGCTCTCCCTACTCTCCTACTTTCTTGCTTCAGTTTTGTATCAGTTTCTTCATGACTTAAAGAAAAAGAAGCCCTTGTGTGATGTTTTGTTTCTGGGGATGAGGCTGGGAATGGACTCATAAGGGTGGAATGTGGGTGACAGTGGAGTTAACTACTTTAATCTTGGGCAATAACATGGGCTTTAAAATCAGATAAACACATTTGCTCCGTGGTGCTAGGCAAGATTCTTAATCTCTCTTAGTTTCAATTCTTTATCTGTAAAAGAGAAGACAATAATGGAATTTGTATTGAGGTTGTAGAATATTATATGAAAAATGCATAAAAACATTTAAGACAAACCCTGGGCCATGGTAAGCACTCAATATGTGACCTCTATTCAATACACACTTCTGGATCTAATATCCAAATTATTAAAGCTGATCAACATCACAATTTGAAAGATTCTATCACTATTTCTAGGGGGAGTAATTTGAATTCTGATTTCCTTTTTCTGACTGTGGGCAGGAGAAGTGATAACCTCTCCTCACTCTGGATTAGCATCTCTATGAGTGGATTTTATGTAAATGAAACATTTGCATTCATAGTGACTGAGGAATGATTTCTGAATCATATGGGCTGTTTGGCACCTTATTTTCTTGTTTTTTAGTGTTGCACTAATGCCTGTATCCAGTGCACCTGGGTCTTCATGTCTGACTGAGCTGAAGTCATTAAACAAATATGTGAGCTGCCTCTGTTCAAATTAATGACATATGTTTCTACTCTTTATGTTTTGGATAAAATTTCCAGTGCAACTATGGGCAGTTTGTAACTTAAGCAAAATCTCCTTACTTAAAAACTCACTTTTCCAACTGACAGTTCACTATGGTGAAAAGCAGAGGAAAAAACTGCTGATGCTGGTACTGGCATGAGCTTTTTATTTCAGCATAATTAAGGGACTGAATATATTTGGTTAAGTTGTTGGGGTATTTCCATTACTTGGGATGTCTTTTCCACTCCTCTCTCATTAATTATAGCAACAACAAAGACAACATTTATGGACCTCTTTTTCTAGACATTGTTTTAAATCTTTTACTTGTTTTAGCTAAATTTACCCTCAGTACCCAGTATGACAGATGGTATTTAATCCCATGTTTCTATGTGTGAAAGCTAAAGCTCAGCAATGTTAAGGAGCCTGTTCAAGGCTGCACTGTTACCATGTGAGAAAGTGAAGACTTAAAGCCAAGAAGTTTGTGTGAGTTAATAGTCTTAAAAAAATTATGCTATGTTGCCTCTCTGCTTAAATTAATCTCAGACTTCTTTGAAAGTTCCGCTCATTGTCACTTCTTTGTGGTCTACTTTCCCTGCTGAGTGTACTTCCCCTCCCCCAATTTTCTCACCATTTTTTCTTTCATGTCATTTCAGGGAATTATACTGTTATTGTTAATTAACTATTTGTCCTCAAAGATTTTAACTCTTGATTTCATGCCTAGTAGATGTTTTCTTTGCAATAGCTGATTGAAGGGTTAAAAAAATGCTCACATTGACAATTCCTAGAAAGTAATCATGCCGTATGCAAAAGCATGGGAAAGTGCCACATAATCTTACCAAATGCAGATTGAGGAATAGAAAGTCAAGGCATAAATTCCTTTTACCTATTTGCAGACATATGAGGCAGAAAATTCTTCAGAGCTAGGAAGAAAATGAAACATTTAGGTTCTTGGACTCAGTTCTTTGTTTCCTATGTTTGAGTGATCATCTTGAATCCATATGTTCTGAGAACTGCTTTGCTTTGGCAAATATTTTACTTTGGGGCTTTATATATTAACATTAACAAGAATGAGGGCTACACCCTCATCCCTCCAATGGGAAGTTTACACCTACTAAGAGAGTCCAGAGCAAGGCAATTAACACTTACATTTTGGGGTAGTGTATGGAAACCATCTGAGAATTAGACTGTATGCCAAAGTGGCCAGCTCAATGGAACTTGAATGTTCAATCCTGTGACTGAGTAATCATTCCTAGAAACATTTCATAGCCAGAATTTCTCAAATGCAGGTTACTTTGGTCTCTTTCCAAAATGTACAGTGCTTAAATGTTTGTCTTACAGTTATTCTTATTCCCTCTGTGGAGAAAATGTGTTTCAAAATGGGAGAGTTATTTTCCTATTTGCAACTAGGAGTAGGAAAAGCCAAATATCACTGAACACACTACGTGGAGTGCAATCAGTATTTTGTGATGCAGTTTGCCAGTGGGACAAAGTCCCCATTGTAACTTCTATTTATGGTCACTGAGCAAGAAGGCACTTAAGTAAGTCAGTTTTGAGGTCGTTGAGTAGGAGTCCATTATTATGCTTTAATTTTCTCCAAACCATGAATGAGAATCATGGGTGCAGTGGTGTGCTAATCTGACAGCATTTTATAAACTTTTACCCTTAGAAGGTCAATACTAGCTTAAAATAGTTGAAGACAGATGACTCGGACAAAAAAGTGGCTTCTTTGTCTGTATCTATGTTGATAAACAATGTAATAAAGAAAGCAGCACACCATTCCTGGCTGGGTCCGAGGCTGTGAGGAGAGGCAGTTCTTAGGAAAAGTCTAAAAGAGCCATTGATCTTCCTGTGCATTTGGGGAAATGCCTACGTTGCTTTATGCTGCATTTCCACTCAGTCATAGCCGCTTTTGCTAATAGAGGTCCTCTGGTGGCAGTAATTCTTTTCAGCAGAGTGCAGCCATTTAGTAACAAAATCCTTTGTGTATTCACTAACATGAAGTACTGCCCGTCCTTGCACCTGGTACACATGCAGCTTTACAGAGACCACATTGCTATTCATGCCTTTTGTTTAGCCACACAAGGGACTAGAACACAAAGTGTAGATTTTCACCTTGGCTTTTACAAGGTACATTATGAACTATACACCAGCTTAGAATGAGCTGGCAGCCCAAACTCTTAGATAACAATAGTGTGCAACTGGACACAAGGAAAAGGGACATTAATTGCTTGTATTTAGTGGTTCACAAAGGTTTTTATTTCTTCTGAATTAATCAATTCCCTGGGAAAAATGATGAGAGGAAGTCAAGGTTTTGGCCTTAGGGCCCAAGCATTTCAACTACAGTGTCAAACAACTGACTTAGGGAGCTTTATTTAGGGGACTCACAAAACACTACTTCATCCTCACTCTTTTAAATTTGATATCATTTTATAAAGTTGTCCATGTACTTTGCTTGCTTAAAAAGCCAAACCTTAAAAATTTATCATGGAAAACAGCAGTCTCCTACCCACCTCTTTTCTCCCCATGCCTGCTGCCCAGAAGCAGCCTCTTTCCATGTCAGAGGTATTTCCCCTACTATCCACTATCATTTTTGTAAAAAAAAAAATCTTGCAATATTATTTCTTTTATTTTCAATTTTAAGTTTCATTAATTGTCCTCTTAATATGAAAGTAAGAAGTTAGTGCTGTTCAACCATCTTCCAAGACCTCAAGATCATTGCCCTTTCATCCTATTTTTGATTGTATTATAATTTTTCATTGCATATTTTCTGTTTATATTATTGGTACTATAAAATATTATTCACAGTTGTGAAGTACAGAAAGGGATAGTCATATTTCTTATTGTTTACAAGTCTAGATTTTTCCTGTAGCTCATAATTGGCTTTTTCAGACTTTTTTCCTTTGTTCTTTCTTTAGGTTACTATGTACTTGAAAGACAATGATAATAAACATTGTCCCTGCTGTCTGTCAGAAGTGAAAGTCTCCTCTTGGTTAGAATCAGTATATCTGACAATATTTTGTAATCTACCTATGTTCATTTTGTGCAGGGTGTGGAAAGCTGGAAGTACTTCCCTCTGTGAGCCCTCTCAGAATATTTAAACTCACTGAGTCTGTAGAGCAGAGAAAATGACTTCTCTTTACCCTTCTACGTTCTTTGGCTGGGTTGAAGATTAAATTGACATAGATTAATTAGAGAAAAACCATGTTTACTTTTATACACAGAAGACTCATAAAATACGAGACTCCCAGAAAGGTCAGATGATAGGTTACAGAGCAGAAACAACTTGGGCATTTCTGGAGGCTGATGGAGACACAAAGTATAGGAAGGTAAGGGGAATAAAGTGGTCCTATTAGGTACCTAAAAAATCTCCTAAGTATTAGATGTTATCTACTGGAGCAGCTTCAGAACAGTGGGCATGGTGTGGACTTCCAGGCTCTTTTTCTGAGATTGGTTTATCTTCCTGGTTGATAAGATTCTGAGGGAGGGAAATCGTGACCACTGAGTTCCTTTTGGAGGATCACTGTAGACCTAAGAGAAAATCTCTGCTTGCATCGACTGCTCCTAAGTGCCCCCAAGTCAGTCATCTGTACACCAAAAACATTTCCTGATCTTCAATTCAAGCACTCATATACCACAGATGCCCTCCAGAAAGCCCCTTGTCACCTTGGGAGAGCTTTCTCTGCTTTGCTTCTCTGTTGGACCCATTGCGTCTTGGATCTCACACTGCCTTCCTTCTTGGCATTTGTTCAATATTTTGGTTGAGAAAATAATTATCCAGCATTTCATCAAGAAGAGGGGAAAGAAGGGCTGGGGAGATGAGATAGTTCAGTAGACCCAGCAAGTGCAAGATCCTGAGTTCAATCCCTGGTACCATAAACAAACAAAAAAACCTGATTCAACAAAAGAGGAAAAGGACAGAAAATTTTTGGTTATCATTTCTAACATGATTTTATTTGATCATCATATGTGATTTTTTATTCAGGTGGGTATAGATTTCTAAAATGAGAGTCATATTGTTATAGTTTTGAATGTGTTGCTTTCGGTCTTTGTTCTTTCAGTGTTGCTGCTAAAAAATCTGATGACAGATTGATTCTTAATTCCTTGAATCTATGCTTTCCAAATCCTTTTGAAACTATTGGATTTTTTCTTTGTTCTACTTGATGATCTGAAATTTGCTGATTGCATTATCATGCCTTTTCTTTTCTTTGTTTATTTTTTAATATTTAATAAAGTTTATTTTTTAAAAAAGTTCTGAATTTAGTTAAAATTATAGTACCACTTTTCCAAGAAAAATGAACCTTGCACACAAAATATGAATAAAATCATAGCAAGATACACACAATGAAATTGTCCAAAACTAATTGTAAAGAAAAAAAATCACTAAAGCATATATGAGAAAAATATATTAGATATGGAAGAACAAAATTAAATAACATCTTATTCCACATTAGAAAAAAAAAGCAAGTGGGGAAGAAACTAGACTTATTTATTCAAAAGACCGAAAAAGCAAAGATCTGTCCTCATTGAATTTTATACTTAGCAAATATACCTTTGAAAACTAAAAGTAAAATATTTTCCAGTTATACAAACCTGAAATATTCTAATACTTCCATATAGAAAATAACAAAGATCATAACCAAGAATGCAAGAGAAGGTGCTGCATGGTCATAGGTAAAGAATAAAGAGGGCCTGCCATGCCTGCCCCACCCCCAGGGCACGCTGAGATGGCAATTGAGACTGGGTGTGGTGGCGCGCACCTGTAATCCCAGCTCTTGGGAGGCTGTAAACAGGTGAATCACTATGAGTCTGGTCTAATAGTGAGATCACCCTGTAGACCCTCCCCCCCCCAAAAAAAAAGAACAGAATAAAGAGCTCTCAAAATGGTAGTTATGCAGGACTATGTAAAATATAATTATATTAGTTGAAACCATTTGAAAAGTCATTGACGAGTTCCTCAAAACAGTATCAATTTTATGTCAGGTTATATACATACTTTTTCATATATATATATGTGTGTGTGTGTGTAAAAGACAAGGAAGAAGTGATATAAAGTCAATGGAAAATGAAAATACACTTTTTAAAGTTTCAAATACTAGAAAATATCATATAACATTGTACAAATAGATTGTAAGTCAAATAAACAGTATAAATCATAAAACAAAAATTAAAATTAAACAATATTTAGAAAATCAATTAAACATTAATTCAAAATTTAATTAAATATTTCAAAATAATATTCAAAAATTAAAATTTCAGGCAATATTTTTCTTTCCTAACTTGATATTCTCTCTCCTGTAAAATAAAATAATTATCAAACCTGTCTCAAAGAAAAAGAAAACAAAAAACAAAAATTACAATTAAATTGTGAGTCCAACTAAGAGGCCAGAATGTAGTGTACCATATGTACAAATCTGTGATCAGTTCAGAGTACTCACACAGTATTTGATTAGGTTAATGTATACAAAAATATCAACTAAGAAAATTTTTTTTAATATTATTAGAAAATTTATTTTTATGAAAAATAAAGTGTAATAGAAAATGTTCATGACAGTAACTAAGAATTAAACATAACAAAAATACTGAAATGGAAATAAATGACCAGCACTTCTAACAGTTTGCAGATAGGATATTGCACAAAGTTCTAGTATGCCGTGGATATAGACAGTGTTCATGATGCTTACTGGTGGCCAGGTGTCACTTGTGGGACTGAGCTACTGCTATTTCCTTGATATCCACCTTGTAGACGCAGATAGAATCATGACCCATATGGTGCAGGAGAAGTTCATTTGTAGAGTATGCTGATGGAAATATTTTGCTGCTGTATACAAAAGAATAATTTAAAGGCTGCTGGATACCTCTTTTTCTTCTGCGTTTAATTGTTTGTCCTATTTGGTGGGTTCTTTCTGTTCTCATTCATGGAGATGTGGTAATTTTAATCCCCCTCTTTTAGTAGTCTGTGTAGGGTTAGAAATTCTTTTATTGTTCTTTGTCATGGAAGTATTTCAGTTCTCCACTAAACTTGAAACAGAGTTTTGCAGGACATAGCAGTCTGGGTTGGAATTTGTTTTCTTGCAAGACTTGAAGTACTTTGCTCCATGCTCTTCTTCACTTGAAGGTTTGTGAAGAAAAAGCTGCTGTTATTCTGATGGGTTTTCCTTTAAATGTGATCTGTTTCTTTTCTGTAGTGGCTTTTAGTGTACTGTTCCTGTGCTGAATTTCTGGGATCTTGATTATAATATGTCTAGGTGTGGTTTTCATTGGGTTAATGTGATTTGGGGTTTGGTTAACCAATATGCTTTGGTTACCTGAATGTCAGGCTGTTTCTCCATATTTGGGAAGTTTTCTGGTATTACTTCTGCCCATATTCTTTTTACATCATTTGTATTGTCTCATTCTTTCTCATTGATGTCCATTAGTCTCATGTTGCTCATCTTTGCATCATCTTGCAGATGTTGAATTATTTTTTCCTGCATCCTAGCTGTAGTTTTTCAAAATTTTATTATTAAACAGATAGCAATGAGACAGTTTCAAATCAAACTGGAAGTACAGTTTCAACAAATAATACACTGCATATATTCTTCTTAGTGGTTAACTGCTGTACAAGATGCAGACTTGAGATCCTATTTACAAACACCATTAGAACAAATCATTCTATTCATTGA
>NW_004524658.1:10454002-10455398 GCF_000260255.1 Octodon degus | reverse complement strand
GACAGTCCCACAATATTCCTTTTCCTGTCTCTTGCTTTCATTCACAACCCCCTTCTTCTTGAGCATCCACCTACCTGAGAGACATCTTAGCAGTAACTGGCATGTCATGACAGGCTGCCCATATTCAGAATACCACAATGACAGGCACTCCAAACATGAAGCTACTATTACACATTACCATCTGCAGTGCAGCAACTTAGTTCACAGATATCAGTATATATAGTTAGTCAGGGTGAGCCTAGCTGTTTTTAAGAGATTTTTTTCTAATTTTTTCACTATCTGCAATGGTGTCTTCAAGGTCTGAAAGTCTATTTTCATTTTCATTCAGATGGTTTTTCTAGCTTGTGATTTAGGTTTTAATATCCTATATATCACTTTAAATCTGTTTCATGAGGGTTCCATCATTTTTCTATTATCCTCTTTTTTTTTTTTAATCAGTGTCTTCTTTAGAAGCACTTAGTATTGCTTTCATTATAGTTATCATTTCTTTTTTTACTTCAGAAATTACTTCTAATCTGATTTCCTTTATACTTTTCTGTAGTAGTTTTTTTTACTTCAGATGCTATTATTTCAGAGATTTCAGGTGTGTTATTTCCAATTTCTTCTATGCTAGTGTCTCCTGCATTTGTTCTGGGTGGGCTCCGTGCCTGTGAATGCATTTTGCTCCTTCTCTTTCTCATTTTGTATAGCACTGTTTTCTGACCTTTGGTGTAGAGCTTTTGTGTAGTTATTACCTTAGCACCAGGTATGGATCTACCAAGTTCAAATTCGTCTAGGTGGGTGTGGCTTGGGGTTGGCTGCTGTGCTCCACTTTTTCCTGCTGCAGCCTTTCGAGGTGAACCCTCTTTGACACTCTGGCAAGATGTTCTGCTCCTGGATCAGCTGGGTGGGTCTTGCCTCTAGCCTCTCTGCAGGGAGTTCTGCCCCAGGGCTCCACACTGGGCCTGTCTGATGGAGGAAGTTCACACACTCCTGGCCTGGGTGCTGGCTGGAATGAGGATACGGTGGACCCACTCACATGCCAGGCCTGGGTGCTGGCTAGAGTGAGGGTCCAGAGGGCCATGGGCGGTCCCACTCATATGCCATTTGTGCTAGCTGGAGTGAGGATCTGGAAGATCCCAGGTGGTTGCACTCACATGCTGGGCCTGGGTGCTGGTTGGAATTTTTTTTTTAATCTTTATTTAATTTATTTATTTTTTGACAACTCATACAGAATTTTACTTAACAAAGTAATATGAATTTCACAGTATTTGTTGTAATACATGGTATCATCTTACAACTGGTTGGAATATTTAAAATGTATTTATTTATTTATTTATTTATTTATTTATTTATTGCAAGACAAAGTCTCTCTGTATACACTTCAGACTATTCTTGAACTCAGTATGTATCCCTG
>NW_004524658.1:10452649-10453502 GCF_000260255.1 Octodon degus | reverse complement strand
CAGGGGGCGGGGCTGGCTGGCATGTGGTGCTGGGGGATTGAACCGCGGTCCCCGATGCCTTGCCAAGCTTGTTCTAAGTAGGTGCTTTAGACCACCGAGCCATCTCTCCAGCCCCCACTGGTATTATTTTCAAATCTTCTTACTAACATTTTGGTTTCTGTTATCTTCATTTTACTTCCAAAAGCACTTTATATTTTGTGTTTTGAATTTTTTTGTTGTATCTTTTAATTTTATTAATGCAATAGCTTTTATAGACTAAATTTATTAAATTTTATCCTCTGAGTATATTACATACAGTTTCCTTCTCTCTGAACTATGTTTTTTTCTTAATAGGAAGAACTCTAGTTACCTGTTCACTACTTTGATCTCTGTCTTTCATACCATGGCTCTTTCTCTAATGTACATGACCAATGGTTGGTCCGTGTATTTCTACCCCTTATGTGGTCATGGTAGAAGCTCAGAGCACTTTGTTGTTTTGGTATAATTTCACCGCTTTTTCTTTTTGAACTCTTATTGCCATGAAGTTTTACAACTCTTTCACATTTATTTTAAACCTTAAAAAGTTTGCACTGTTTTGCACATTCAAAATTTGTCTTATATTCAGATTTTATATTTCACTTTTTTATAGTCTTCAGTTTTCATTTTCATTTTTAATTTTCCTTCTGGGATCACTTTCCTTTCTCCAAAAGAATTTCCTTTAGTATTTTTAGAATTCAGATATGCTAGTAACAAATTCTCAAAGCTTTTGTTTCTTAGAAAAGCACTGCCTTTTGATTTTTGAAGCATTTTCAAATAAGAACAAACTGTTCTTTTCAATGAACTAATAGAATTTAATAATGAATTTATCTTAGCT
>NW_004524658.1:10450457-10452549 GCF_000260255.1 Octodon degus | reverse complement strand
TAGTACAATTATCTTAGCTATCTTGTATGTGTATTTTTATGTACATACATACATATTTATATTATTTCCCTCCTTCTTTCTTTTCTCTCTTCTTCCATCCCAGTTGCTTTTTCCTTTTTTGGGGGGAGGGGCAGTTCTGTAACTTTATTTCCAATTTAGTTCTCATCCACATTCACCGTCTAGAGATTTTTGAATGTGGTAACAGGGACGCAGGTTACCAAGGTATACAGCTTGCTTGGTGACTTTTCATCTTCATTCCGTTTCCTGGACAACCATACCCTGATGCGCTATGGAACATTCCTTACTCCTCTGGCCCAGACAGCTTTGTTCAGCCTGGTGTTGATACGCATGTCTGGAGTCCCCATTTCCTTCATGCCTAACTTCCATATCTCCTTAAATGCCTGATGGGTGTGCTTCTTGAAGCCCACTCTGAGGGTGTGCATGTGAATGTGTATTCTCAGGTCACCACCTCGTTGATGGCAGAACAGCCCTTCTTCTTGCCACCCTTCTTTGCAGGAGCCATTCTGCCAGGCCCAAGTTGGAAAGGAAGAGCGTGGTGCATTGTGGGACAGAACTGCTCTTTGCTTTTGAACAGTTTCTTTCTCTTTCACAATATCTATGGCACCTTTTGGATTTATTTACTCTTTCAGTTTCTTACACTAGGGAGACAATACAACATTTACACATGCAGGTTTGATTTATTTCACTTATGAGTGTGGCCTCTAGTTGCATCCTTAAAAAGCCTTAAATTTATCCTTATAGGTGAGTAGTTCTCCACTGTATAAGGATGCCACATAATTTTTATTATAGCCACTGGCTACTTTAAAGATTTTTTTTTCTTTGATGTTGGTTTCAAGCAGTTAGATGGCCTTTTTTTAAGTAAAAATTTCCACTCAAGATAAAACCAATTTTATTGAACTCTATGAGAAACAGTATTGTCTTAAAATTCATATTGTCTATTTCATTGACTAAAAGAATGTCCATGTGTAGTCATCCCACGATAGTATTTGTAAATATTTGTGACACCACAATAGGGGTAGTGTTCTAATCTTTAGTCTTAAATTTTAACGAAGCTAATGGATTGCATAGGACTTCAGGATTTAGGAGCTTCTTTTGTTACTTATGAGCACCCTGAAACTCAGAGCATGGAGTGCCCCTGTTGTATTATTCTGCTTTCCTCACATCCACAGCTTAAAAGAGGCAACATGAAGTTGGACGTGGCTTCAGTCCATGGCTGGCAGGACCCAAAGCAGTCATATCATGATGGAAGGTGCAGTGGGGCAAAGCTGGGTCCTTCATGGGATCTGGGAAGCAGGATGAGCTCACCTCACAAGCCTTGCTTCGAAAATCTATGAAAAGCTGACAAATTACTGAAGTTATGAAAGCATGATGGAATAAATCTGGAAGATGCTAGTCCAAAGGTGACAAGTTTGAGTATAGCTCTTTGTCTAATTGTCTGAAACCTATATAATCTAAGCTGGTGAATGCAAGGAATTAAGAAAAGTAGACTGCTTGCTGTAATAAGTTGGTACAGGAGGGTCTGAAACAAGTGGAACTTTTATTGGTAGAAGATGTTCTCAGAGATGAGCTTTTATTTCAAAATTATGTTTTGATTACTATTGGTTTGTAGTAGATTTTGAGGTCAGATAGTTGATGTTTTCTGGTTCTTTTTGCTCAAGATTGCTTTAGCTATTTTTTTGTTTGTATGTGTGTTTCTGTCTGAATTCCAGATGCCTTCTCTTCTGTGAATAATGTTATTGGTATTTTCATAAGAATTGTATTGGAGAGTCCTAGCCCAGGTCTGGTGAGTGTGTGGAGAGCTTCCTGCTACCCTGTGCCAGCGGGACCAGTCCCAGCCCAGGCGCAGAGTGGGCCGGACCCTCTTCCAGCCCCTTGGGCTGCCCCCCACCACTCCGCAGTGCCTCCCCCACCCCGCCTGCCGAGTAGGATTTTCTGCTGAGTTCCGGGAGCCCCCAGACCCAGTAATAGCCCAGGTCTGAGTGTGTGGAGAGCTTCCTGCTACCCTGCGCTGGTGGGACCAGTCCCAGCCCAGGTGCAGAGTGGGCCGGACCCTCTCCCAGCCCCTTGGGCC
>NW_004524658.1:10431575-10446142 GCF_000260255.1 Octodon degus | reverse complement strand
GTGTATTATTTGTTGAAACTGTACTTCCGATTTGATTTGAAACTGTCTCATTGCTATCTGTTTATCAATAAAACTTTGGAAAAAAAAAAAGAACTCCTAAAATCAATAAAAAATGTTATAAACAAAAAAAAAAGAATTGTATTAGATTTACAAATCACTTTGTAAATAAACTAAACATCCATAGCACAGATATTTTTAAGCAGTATTACTTCTTTCAATGCATGAATACTGATATCTTTTTCTAACTCTATTTTAGTGCTACTATTGTGGTGTAGCTCTGTATCTTTTATCGAAGGCCTTGTATTCACTAGAGTACCTTTCACTGGCTGACCTGGGATTCTAATCCTCCTCATCTCATCTCTTTAATAGGATCAAACACTACCCCTGTTCCTCCTGCCTTTTGCAAGATTTCTACTTAGCATTCAGGGCCCTGACCATAGAACTTCAGAATTCATCTTTTAAGGCTCCCTCCCTATCTTCTCTCTCTGTCTCTCTCTGTCTCTCTCTCTCTGTCTCTCTCTCTGTCTCTCTCTCTCTCTTCCCCTTTCTCTCTCTCCCTCTTTGCTTTTGCATTTTGCAAGTTTTCATCCATCTCTTTATCACTTTTTGTGTTTTAGGAGGGACTAGAGGTAATATTTAAACCAAATCTTTTTTTTCCTAAAAAAATGGAATTGTGAGCCAGGAATAGTTGCACATGGCTGTAATTACAACACTTGGGAGGCTGGGGCAGGAGGATGCTTGTGAGTTTGAGGCCAGCCTGGGCTACACAGTGAGTTCAAAGCAGCCTGAACTGCATAGTGAAAGCCTGTCTCAAAAAGACAGAAAAATAAATGGAATTGTGTTGCTGTACTGCTCTTTACATAAGTGACTCATCATCAGAGATGGTAGCTGTCAAACCATTAGCCAGAGTCAGAAGTGGAATAGGATTGTGGCACTGTTTTTCTTTAATCTCATCCCCCATGCTTATATTTTACCAAATGGCACAAACTGAAACTTTGTAGCTCTTGGGAGGCTAGAAATATCCTCCTTTTCCTTTCCTTTTAAAAGATTTTTATTTTGAAGAACAAAAACACCAAAAAATATAAAAACAACAATAAAAAACTAAAAATCCAAAACAATGGCATGGGAAGGTAACAATGGTCAACAAATTGTGTCTATTATCTTCAGATCAGTTACTTAAGGGTACAAGATATATATTAGCATTTAATTGTCCGAACAATATTAATACAAACCTATCCCTTAAATGAATGGAGAGAAATCCACAGAATAATTACCTTAAATCCTGACTTTTCCTGGGAGTCCATCATAAGACAGATGAAACTTTCACAAAAGTACATGGTAATTTAGTCTCTGATTTCCCAGTTTTCATAAAATCATTCATTTCCCTGTAGGGGCCCAGTTTGCTGGAGAATGCTTACATGTAGCTGTCTACATACATTCCACGTCACTTCAGAAGAAAAAAAAAGCCTACCAAGGGCTTTGGAGGATTCTGTTCAAATTATTAATAGCTACATTAGAAACTGGGATAGGCATTTTTAAAACAATGTATTTTAAATTTTCTGTGACTTTGCTTTTATAGGTACATCAAGATTAATAACCTGGGGGGAAAACTACCCACTTGGCCCCCCCTCCTGTCCCTCTCTTGGGACAGGAGCTTTCTTTCTCTCAATAAATATATTCTGCTCATAAAAATAAGATTAATAACCTTATTTCTTTTTGTCTCTTTTCTTCAATGCAAAGTAAGTATACACTATTATTTGGAAGACAGTATTATTTTACTGATGTAATGGAAGGGTCAGCATTCGGAAGCAGATATTTCATTTCGATGGAAATTATTTTCTCTAAAAGTCTTCATGCGTGTATTTTATCAATAAATAATCACTGAAGTCTTAATCTTTCCAAAGCCCTGTTACTAGGTGCTGAGAAGATAACAGTGCATTAAACAAATGAGGTTTTCACCTTTGAAGAGCTTTGCATTCTACAAAAGCTATTGCAATAGACAGTACAGTGTATTGTTGATCTGCTGTCATATGTACTATAAAGAAAAATAAAGCAGAGTGAAAGAAAACAGAGCCCAGGTGATGTTTTTTTGATAGGGTGGTCAGGATCAATCTCTTGAGAAATAATTTTGAGATCTGAGAAAACCAAAGAAGAGCTCAATATCCATCAAGAGAAGTCACTTTTGGATGTTCAGCTCTCAAAATGCCTTGTTTATTAGAAAGCAGACAAATCTTTATTCAGCTTAAGATTGAGTAATTTGGGTTCCTGTCCATTTGGCATATTGTTATTTAGAATATGTATAGTAGAAGAGATATACTTAGATGGTATCATCATGGTTGGGGCACATTTATTTGTCTCTAAATCCAGTAGTGTTTATGATTAAATTTTTTTTGTAGTAAGCAAAATTTAAGTTCCCTTTATTTTGTGTATATGAACATACTTCTAGACTCAGGAGGAGCTATCTTCAGAGGCACTTTCAGAAAAACACTGTTTCTAGCAAGTAAAGGATAGGTTAGTTTCCTGCAGTTGTGTAAATGAGGTGCAGGTAATCTTCCACAGTAGCTCCTGGAAATGCCTCCTCTTGCAACCCAGCCACTAGAGGGATTGTTGTACCATGGAGTAGCACCTCTGCCCCCAGCTTCTGAGTGATTCTGCTCAGTGAGTTGTGTCTGGGAGGTATTTGCTTTCTTTCCTGAATAAAGTGGTGGAGGCAGGTGAGAAGAAATGATTTCTCAGCACGTCTCCAGCTGACTGTGGGCTCTGGCAATAGCTGCTGCCTCTGGAGTGTGTGTTCAGCTTCTCATTCTCTTTGAAGTCTAGCTATTTGCACACCAAAGTTAGAATCCTCAAGATTGTCTAGGCAGAATGTAGTCTTAAATCAAGTGTTCTTTCTTTTGCTACTCAAAAACTCTGTCTTTGAGAGATATTTGCAAATAAGCAAACTACTTGGGAGAAATTGTAACAATAAGTTAATGTATTAACAAGTCTGCATTTAAATTTGCTTGCATTTAAAATGTGTTGTTTGGATTGTATCATGCGCTTGAAGTAATTTAGTGCAGCAAGTGGATACCTTTAGCTGAATCATTCTGAACCTTTTTAAATCATGGAGATTTTAATATATCTATAATTAAATATAAGACTTGTTCAATTTGGTTTTGAATAAAAAGACTGTAAATAAAACATAAACATGCTCAATCAGCTAGATAATTACTGAAGTATGAAAACACTGAAAAATTTCCTTTAAAACTGTATGACATTCATATGATAGCACCATGTCTTAGCTTTATAGATATAATTTGATTAACAAAATATATAAAATTATATACTTTTAGTATGATGCATATTAAGTTCAAGTTCTTAAGTAAGGAAAGAAAAATATAGAATTCAGTAACCTACATGTCAGTGCTGAAATGGGTGATGTTTTTTATCTGAAATCTTTCTCTCCCTTGCTCCGTGGACCTCCAAGAAATAGCAGTCATGTGTCCTGCATATTCTGGGCCATTTGCAGTAATGTAATCTATTTTATATGTAAAATCCATATGCAAACCATTAGTAGGCAGAACATAAATACACATTTTTATATCATTTGTTTATGTGGCTCAAATTTGCAATGAAGTTTAGTGCGTATTTTTGTAGAATTAATTGGTCACACAGGGCTTAGATTCTGTTCTGACTCACTTGTTATAGAACTGGATAGAGGCTGCTCGGAACTTTACTTGTCTGATTATGCTCTGGGAATGCAAAGCACCATTCCCAAAAGAAATCCTAAGCATTAGTGGTAAAATATTTATTCTTCAGACAAGGAATATATCTTGCTGGTGTGTGTTTGTCTTTATGTGTGCATATGCATGTAATAAATAATGTAGAATCAAGTTTCACAATCTTGTGTTTGGGGGATTTTCTCCTTATCATCTATCAGGGGACCGTTGATTGTGTTGCTGCTGAAATTTTGTCTGTGAGTCTCTCTCTCTCTCTCTCTCTCTCTTTCTCTGTAGGATACTTGAGTTTTTACCATACTTTCTCTGACACCCTCCTGTTTGCTTAGTTCTCTTGAGATCAAACCCACACCTGATTATAATAGAGGTTAAAGACTCAAAATTGCAATGTTTTTGTTCCCATGGAGGACTCAAAAGAAGGACTTATGGTCTCCTGTCTTCAAGGAGAAGGCAACTGACATGTGGGTGCTCTCCCCTGATCCATGCTCTCCATCAGCCCCATTAGCTTCAGTGCAGCCACTCATGGGCCTTAGTCAAATACCTGCAGGCCTTTGCTGGGAATCTTCTGCCACCAACTCATAGGTTTGATTATTTCTTGGGTCTAGTCAACTTGAAGGCCTCTCTCTTTGGCTTCCACGGGAGGCTCTCTTCTGCTCATCAAGGGGAATTAGATTCAGTCACAATGACTGAGAATGCATGTGGTCTTCCAGTGTCTGTTCTTACCTACTTAATAATGAGATCCTTGGCTAATGCCACACTGATTTACCAAGGGAGCAAGCACATTATACAAGAGAATTACTTTTTTTCTAATTTCATATGCAATAAAGGGTATGTCTCATGTGAAGTGACTTTGATCTCTCTTTCATTAAAATAGTCAGCCTTAGGTTGTGAAGATGAAAAATTCAAGGGCTAGGGATGTGGCTCAGTGGTAGAACTCTTGCCTTGCATAAGCAAGGCTCTGGTTGCCATCACCAGCATTACAAAAAAAAAAAAAAAAAAGAACAACTTATTTTGTCATATTCTTGGATTATCTCTGTTCTTAGAACATTTCTCTTTCACTAATAATATGGTTTGTGTCTAGATGTCCCTCCAAAGCCTCATGCAGTGATGGGGTGTTTTCTAGAGGTTGTGATTGATCTATGGCCCAATGTTGGGATTATGGATGAGAATTCTTCCCCTGCCCTGGGACTGGTAGCCTGAAGACCATGTAAGAGAAGAAAAGAGGCTTGCTCTCTCCTCTCCTTTTGGCTCTTGCTGTTTTCTGCCACTATGAACTGTCATCCCTCTGCCATGTGCCACCCTCCTTTAAAGCCAGCCAAGTATAAACTGAAACCTCCACACACTATGAACTAAATAAATCTTTACTTCCTTAGTTCTGGGCATCAGGAATTTTGTCTCACCATGAGATAAAAATAACTAAGACAACTTGCATGTGAACTCCATAAAGGCAAGGATGTCTGATTTGTTCACTGCTCTCTTCCCATATCTAGAATAATACATAACACATAATATGTGATCAACACATATTTATTGAATAAAAGGATATTAGAAGAGTTAGATTCTTCCTCAAATAATTTCTTTTTGGCATTCAGGAGTGAGGTGTGTCAAGAGAACATTAACTTGGATTTGTTGACCCTTTAGTATATTTTCCACTTCATATCTAAAGAAAGGAAAGTTTCTATTTTACTCTTTACTGAGAGAATTGAGGATGGCTAAGGTACAGTGAAATAAGGATAATGGATGGAAGTGATTTACTTTACTGAGAGATGGTCAGTTTATGCTACTAGACTGAGGACTTTACACCTGGAGATGCTTCAGGTTGATCTGGTTTAAGTAGATGGCTCTGTGCATTCAGGACTATATAACAGTCACTTTCTGAGTACATATGGAGTGTGACATGTAAAGCTAGTGAGTAATTTTAGAAGTGACCACACCAACATTAGGT
The DNA here is from genome assembly GCF_000260255.1 of Octodon degus. Classification (NCBI taxonomy): domain Eukaryota; kingdom Metazoa; phylum Chordata; class Mammalia; order Rodentia; family Octodontidae; genus Octodon; species Octodon degus. Next base: position 10,440,481 of record NW_004524658.1, on the reverse strand, counting down.
AAACATTACACTGTTAACTTTTTTCATGTTAAATCACACAAGATACAGAAAAATGTTAAGTATCTTATTTTTCAAACAACAGAGTAGGAATAAGGAAGATGTAACCTGGCTTAGAAATGAGCTCAGGCCAGTCATTCTTTGCAATTGGGGACCTTGCTATGAGGTGTTGAAATTATGTCATGCTGAAGGAAAATCAAAAGAAATGTTAATGTGACATAAAGAAAAAACTGGAGTGAATGCAGGCTTCATTCTAATGAGCTTCTGAGGACTGTGCATCAAGCCAGGAAGAGATGAGATTAGGTTAATTTCCTTTCTAGATAATAAATATTGTGGCATCTGGCAGTAAGAGAGGGAAAGGACCATTGTGAATGACTAAAAAGAAAGTTGTTAAGATCCCTATGTTGGTAATTGATCTTAATGGAATTTAATTATTTTATTACTATAATCAGTCACCTTTTTACCTTGCTTTTTCTTTCACTCTACTTTCAGAACTATTAACTCTTATTACCTAGATAAAGTGGAAAAGAAGCTGCTTGATAAGTTTGAATTCTTATTCATTGCAACATTTATAAACTCATTTGCCAGCATTCACAAAGCAGAAAGCATTAAGGTACAGTGAGTGGAGGTGGAGGAGCTTGGTAGGTACATACAGCATTGTGTTTTACTCACAAGGCTACGTGTGAGTGCTCAGAAGTCACAAATTGTTTTTCATTTCATATTCCCAGTGTCTCACATAGCACCTTCTATTAAGCAGGTAGCTAACAAATACTATGAAATTACTCATGAAAGTAAATAGCCTGAATTATATATTTCATGCTATTATTATTTTTCATTACTAGAAATGCTTCACATATTTTCACAGACCAAATAACTCCTTTAACTGGTTCTTTGCCAACAGACATCACTGATTCTTTAGGATGCTAAAGTAGTGTCTATTAAGTAATGTATTTAGCCCTCCATCATATGGAACAAAGGTACACTAAAATAAGTATCTTTAACATAAGAATTTATGGCTAAATGATCTTCATTCTTGTGAAATTATTAAAGCTCTTATCTGCTTCATTTTGCTTATCCAAGAAAAAAACAGAAATTTTAATGATAATATTTTAAACTTGAGAATTTGCAGGTGTTGTAGTAACACCTTAGAAAGCACTGTGATGATTTTGCTCACACTATGAATTTATACTCATACCCCAAAGATTTATGTATTAAATTTCTATATACCTAATTGAATGGATAGTTCTGAACAGCCTGTTATTTCCTTCTTATTTTCTTGTGAAAGGTATATGTCTGAAGTTTAAAATAAATTTCTAAAATTTACAATAGGAAGGCTCACAAAAAGTTGATGTACTTCCTTTTATGTATTTGGCACACGGTCTCACTATACAGCTCAGACCCCTAGTGATCCTCCTGTTATCAGCCCTTCCAGAACTGAGATTACAGGCATGTGCCCAGTCTCAGTGGCCTGTTCAGTGTGCCTGGGGGTGGAGCTGCTGTGGCCTGTAGCACCAGGATTCAAATCACAGTCCCTGTGCTTGCCTAAGCAGGTGTTTGATACACTGAGCTGTTTTGCCCACCCAGAATTGATGTACTTTTAACAGTTTCCCCAAATAATAATATTCATATAAGACCATACTGCATTGTAAAAACCAAGGAATGGATGTTGGTACATTATTATAAACTCAAATACAGATCTTATTCATATTTTATCAGAATTTCAGCATCCTGTTTTTAATATATAGCTCTATAAAAATTATATCATGCATAGATTCAAATAATGAACATCATCACCAGGATTCTAAGCAACTCAAAGTGACTTAAATCTTGCAGTTTTTCTGTCTCAGCTTCTGAGTGGGTGGTAATTATAGACACATGCCACTGTGGTTTACTCTGAAAAACAATTTTGAATTTTATTTTTTGTTTATCAATATATTTTTGTATTTTGCAGCATTACATTCTTTGTGTGGAGTTGGTTCACATGCACAACACACTTTCCTTCCCCTTTTCATCCCCTTTCACATCATAGAATGTGTATGGTAACACGACTCATAACAGCCAAATCTTAGAAGCAGCCTGTGTGCCCATCAGCACATGAATGGATACAAAAATAAGGTATTTATGTACAACGAAATACCACTTGGTCAAAAAGAAAGATAAACTTGAGTCATTTGTAGGAAAATGGATGCATCTGGAGACCGTAGTGTTAAGTGAAATAAATCACACACAAGCGTAAATAGTATAATTTCTTTTATATGAGAGAAACTAATTATACATACAGAGCAACAGGAAATGTAGATAATAGAAAGTAGGAGATAATTTTGAATTTTGTAGTATTTGCTGGGTATTATTGTAACAATATATGGATATCAAAGGAAAGGTGGTTTAATAGTCATCTCAAATTCTTACTTGGGTCTTAAAATAATGATTTTCTTTATATATTCATACATCATAATCTCCATGTGATGATAGAAGGGACACAAAAGGAAATGTGATGCTTCTCAAATATAACTTAAAGCACTGATATCAATACTGGTTGTTCAAAAGGTAGGTAGCAAAATATTTCTTTCCTTAATATGACTTCGAACTTTACTCTTCAAAAGATTATTCTTTACCTTTGAAATTTGGGAATGAGAATGTGTATGTGTGTTTCCATATTTATATAAGGGACTTCACAGTAGTGGGAACACATCAGACAAGACCATGTTTGACTGAACAACCCAGAAGCTTGGGGAATGTATTTATATGGTGTTATGGTTTGTGTATAGTTGTCCCCCTAAAGCCTCTTGCAGTCATGATGTGGGCTTCTAGAGCTTTTAATTGATGCATAGTTCAATGCTGGCATTAGGGGTGTGAGTGCTACACCCACCTTGGCCATGTAGCATGCAGTATAAGGGAGGGAAACAGGCTTGCTCTCTGATCTCCTCCCTTTTATTCTTGTGGTTATTGCTGTTTGTTACCACCACTAACTATTGACCTCTTCCATGTGCCACCCTGCCATGGAGCCAGTTGAGTATGGACTGAAACTTGCACAAATTGTTTTCTTTTCTTAAGTTTGGGCTTTAGGTATTTTGTCTCAGTGAGACAAAAGTAACTAAGATAGAATTTGACACCAGAGAAATGGTACCAAATTGCTTTGGTCATTGCTGTGATTATACTTGACAATGTGGATTAAGAGCCTTTGAGAATGGCTTGTGGGAAGAGTTTGGAATGTTTTGGAGATGTTGCCTGAAAGAGTAGTGCCAGAACACCTTAGGTTGTTCTGTATGGGAAATTCTGGTCAGAGGTCAGAAGACCAGAAGACTGATAGAAATCCTATTGGTAAAGACCAGGTTTGGGAGGTTTCTACTGGCAAGAAGAACTGCATTGGTTTTTGGAGTCCAGATGATGTGTATTATGGATTTGAAGAAAGTTTGTCTACATTTTTTCTCATGTCCAGAGCCTTCACTTGCAACTAGGGTTAAGGGCCATGTACTGATTAATCTGGAAGAAGAAATTTCAAGGCAATTAAATATTGAGGTAGTGGCATGGCTATTGTTGGGGGAAGCCAGATTCATGTTGAGAATCATGAGCAAAGATCCCAGCAGGATGACTTAAAACATTGTGAGTTTGGCCAGAAAGGAAGCTCAAGTAAAGCTATGGACTGCAAAGAAAGCTGAGGATATCTGGATTTCTAAGAAGAAACAGGACAATAGAAAAGATGGCCTGAGGGTACCACAAAGAACAGCAAACCTCCACGCATTACAATCTCAAATCTGCAAAAGTGAAAGACTATGCTTTGAAGAGAAAGCCACAGAGTGCCATGCTTCAGAATGGCAGTGGAACCAGGTCCGAGAATGGTGGCAGCATAGAGAATTTGTTACTCAGAATCAGGTTCAAAGTGTTCAGCAATCCAAGCACTCAACCTCTACAGTCAAGAGAGAAGAAAGTCTGGTTACTGCCTCAGCTGGCAGTGGACCTTGGCATCATTCACATGGTACTGTTCCTAGGTACATGCAGAGCATAAGAGTTCTGAGGTTAAGAAGGCTTTCACCCTGGTTTCAGGAGGCCTTGGAGGCCAGGCAGTGTGCCTCTGCCAAGGAGGTGCATGAAGCTATGGATGTGAAGCCAAAGGATCTGTGGATACCCTAGAAGTCTGGGAAAACCAAGAATGTGAATCATCTAAGGAAAGCATCAAGGATTGAGTTGAGTGAGCTATGAGAACTACAACCATAGGAAATGCTGCAGGGGAGGAGCCACACAAGTCACAATTTGGAGCTCACAATTTGCCACAGATGGCCTTTGATGCTGACTGTGGAACTACAGGACTAAATGTTTGCCCTATTGGAGTTTGGACTTGCTTTGGTCCCAGTGGTTTGTATCCCCTTGTTTGTATCTTTTGGAATGGTAATGTTTATCTTGTGGCAATGAATTCTGGAAGTGTTTAACTTTTTATTTGTATAGGGACTCACAGCTAAAGGTTTATCTTAGATCATGGAGAAGATTTGGAACTTAGATTTTTCAGCAATGCTGAAACTGTTGGGACTTTAGCAACTCTTAGAGACAGATTAAATGCCTTTTGCATAAAGGAATGTGCTTGACTTTATGGGGGTCAGGGCAGAATGTTATGATTTGTGTCTAGATGTCCCTGCAAAGCCTCATGCTGTCATGGGGCAGGCTTCTAGAGTTTTTAATTCATTCAAGGTTCAGTGCTGGGATTATGGGTGTGAATGGTACATCTGCAGCTAACTTGCATACAATATAAAGGAGGGAAACAGGGTTTCTCTCTGCTCTCCTCCCTTTTGTTCTTGTTGCTTTCATTGTTTGCTGCCACCATGAACTGTTGCCCTCTGCCATGTGCCATCCTGCCTTGGAGCCAGCCAAGTATGGACTGAAACCTCCATTACTGTGAGCTAAACAATCCTTTCCTTCCTTAATTTTGGGCTTCAGGTATTTTGACTCAGCAATGAGATAAAAGTAATCAAGACACATGGGTAATTGAACTACTGCATCCAGTTGGTGATGGGGATCTAACCTGGAGCTCCATCCATGCTACCTAAATACTATTCCCTTGAACTACAACCCACCCCAGCACAACATTTCTTGGAGTAAAGATGGAGCTTAGGCCTAGATATGGCTTGAAGTTCCCTAAAATGGATATATGCACATGACAGTAGGTGCAATTAACAGTAGAAATTATGAAGTAATTTCTGGGGATATTGAGGCCACTGTAGGAATTTACTGTTATGATGATGTATTTAGCTTGGTGTTATCCTTCATTTTATACTTGTTCCTACTTTGCTACCACCTTGTACTCTAGTCTTTCTTCAAAATATGAAGAATTTCATTTTTACCATCCTGTTTAATTTGAGATTCCTATTGGAATCAAATAAAGATGTTGGATAAGCTGTTCTATCTGAAATTTAGAGAACAAGTCTGACCTGTTAAGTGTAGTTTTTGTTGGCATATACCTAGTATATGAATCCAATGTACTTAAGACAGTCAACACCCTGTGTACTTCAATAATTGAGAGGATGGGAAGAGTGAAGGAACCAGCCAAGGAAATGAAAAGAATGATGTAGGGTGGCAGAAATAAACACTGTAAATTGAATGTATACAAGACAAAAGATATCTCTGTCAAAGATCAAAGATCTTTGAGACCTGGTGCTCTCAAATGTCATTCGTGGGCTAAAAACAACAAGCCGCAGACCTGCCAGCATTATTAGTTGATTTCTTGAAGGTAGCCTTTCTTTGTGGTGAGATGGAATCCTGGTGTTTTAATTTGTATTTTTCCAATGACTAGTAATGTTGAAAATTTTTTCATATATGTATTTGTCACTTGATCTTTCCACTTGAGAATTGCATATTCATGTAGGGTACCCAATTTTAGATTGGGTCTTTAAATTGGGAGGGGTGTCTGATTTATTTTTTGAGTTCTTTATATATTCTGTGTATTTGTCCTTTGGGTAACTGCTGGAAAGCTTTTTTTTCTCACTATCTGGATTGTCTTTTTACTTTATTGGTGACTCCTTTTGCTGTGCAAAAGCTGTTTTATAAGATGAGATTCCACTTGTTGGTTTTTTGTGATAGTTTCTTTGAGATCAGGGTTTTGTTCAGAAAGTCTTTGCTCACATCAAGTTTCTCAGGAATTTTACCTATTCTATATTCAAGCAGATTAAGGATTTCTGTTCTAATATTTAGATATTTGATCCACTAGATTTTAGCTTAGTGCACGGTGAGAAACAGGAACCTAGTTTTAGTCTTCAGTATGTGGAAAGCTTGTTTTTCCAGTGCCACTTATTAAAAAGGCTCTCTTTCTTCTAATGAGTTGTTTGGCCCCTTTGTGAAAAATAAGGTGACTGTGTATGTCTTGAGTTGTTTCTTCATCTTGTAATGTGTTTCACCAATAGCAGGTCTGTTATTCTGGCCAGAGCCATGCTGAATTTTTAAAAAATCATTTTAGCTTTGTAGTATGATTTCAAAGCAAGGACTGTGAGGTTCCATGTCTTGCCTTTGTTTCTCAGAATTTCTTTTGCTATTTTAGGTCTCTTATGGTTCCAAATAAACTTTAGGATAGTTTTTCTAATTCTGTGAGGTGTGATGATGGTAGTCTCATTGGGATTGCATTAAATCTGTAGTATAGTTTTGGAAGTATGTCCATTTTCACTCTGTTGGTTCTTCCTACCCAAGAATAAGGGATATCTTTCCATTTCTTGATATTCCGTTTGATTTCCTTTTTTAGAGTACTGCAGTTTTCAATGTAAAGATTTTAACTTCCTTTGTTAGGTTGATTTTTGTGTATTTCATGCTTTGATGCTATTATGAAAGATGTGGTCTCCCTAATTTCTCTCTCAGTGAGTTTGTTATTTGTGTATAGGATGCTACTGATTTTTGAGTGTTGATTTCATATCTGGCTAAAACACTGAATTTAGTTATTAAACCTAGAAGTCTTTTGGTGGAGTTTTTGGGTCTTAGATGTAAAGTATCATGTCTTCCACAAATAATGACAATTTGAATTCTTCCTTTCCTATCATTATTCCTTTCATTTCTTTCTCTTGTTTAGTTTCTGTGGATAATATTTACAGAACTCTATAGAATAGGAAGGATGATAGTGAACGTTCTTTTCTTCTTTCTAATTTTAGAGTGAAAGGTTTCAGTTTCTGTCCATTTGGTATACTGCTGGCTGTTGGTTTGTCATAAATGGCTTGTATCAGATTGAGATAAAGACCATCTATTTCAATTTTCTGAAGAGTTTTTCAGTAATGGGTGTTGCATCTATTGAGATGATCATGTGATTTTTGTGTTTGGCTTTCTTAGTATGATATATTACATTTATTGTTTTATATATATTGAACCATCCCTGCATCCCTGGGATGAATCCTGCTTGATCATGCTATATAATCTTCTTGATAATTTGCTGCATTCTGGTTGCTAGTATCTCATTGAGGACCTTTGCTTCTGTGTTCATTAGAGAGACTCATGTGTAGTTCTCTCTCTCTCTCTCTCTCTCTCTCTCTCTCTCTCTCTCTCTCTCTTCAATCTTTCTCTGGTTTTGGTATCAGGGGGAAATTCTTGCTTTCAGGAGTGAATTTTGGCATATTGCTTCCCTTTCAATTTTATTAAAGTGTTTCAATAGTGACATTCTGCCTTCTCTTAATTACTTGTAGAAATCACCAGTGAATTCATTAGGATCTGGTTTTTCTTTTTGTTTGTAGGTTTTTTTAAAACTAAATTTCTCTGATTGGTATTGGGTTAGTTAGGATTTTTATATTGTTTTCAGCATTGTTAATTGACATGTATCTAGGAATCTGTCCATTTCTTCTGTTTTCTGTCTTATTTGAGTGCAAATTCTTGAAGTAGGTGTTGAAGATCTTCTGAATTTTTGCATGATCTGTTGTGATTTCAGCTTTTCATTCTTAATTTCATGGATTTCAGTGTTCTGTTTCCTTATTTTATAAGGTTGGCTAGGGGTTTGTCAATTTTATTTAATCTTTAAAAGAACCAACTCTTTGATTCATTGTTTCTTTGTATTATTCTTGGTCTCAATTGCTTTAATTTTTGTTTTGATCTTTACAATGTTCTCCCTCTTGTGTGCTTTGGGCTTAACATATTCTTTTTTTTAGAAGTTTGAGGATCAACTTTAGATTGTTTATTTGAACTTGTTCTGTTTCCTGATTTGAGGATTAACCTCTATAAATTTCTCTTACAGTATTGCTTCTATTGCATCTTATAATGTTGCATTGGCATTATTATTTAATTGTAATAAACTATTTGTGATTCATTGTTTATTCAGGAGTGTGCCATTTAAATCCATCTGTTTATGTGGTTCTTGTGGTTTTTTTTGTTATTGATTTCCAGTTTCATTGCACTCAATGATAATATGCATGGGATGATTTCAGTCCCTTTACATTTACTTAAAGATGCTCTATGAGATGGCATGCATCATACCACCAAAATATATACATTCCTGTGTTTGTAGCAGTACAGTAGTAATAGTTAAATTTTGGACATAGCCCTAAGGCCCATCCATCAATGAATGGATAAAGAGATTTTTTTTTTATACACTAGAGTACTACCCAGACACAAAGAGGGATAAACTAGAGACATTTGTAGGTAAATGGATTTACCTTCAGATAATCCTCCTAAGTGAAATAAGTTGAACACACATGTGTAAATACTACATTGCTTTTCTAGTGTGAGGAACCAGAAGTATAAAAAAGGACAAATACGTATAATAGATATTGTGAAATGGGAAAAAGATGTTCACATGGGAAGTGGTATGCAGGAGGGGGTAGAAGGAGAGGAATGAAAGAAAAAGAAAAAAATGGAAATAAAACTTTTATTAACAAGGAGGAGAAGAGGACTTGAAGGAAGGGGAAAAGAATGGGGAAGAAAGAAGAATCAAGTATATCATGTACAAGTACAAAATT
>NW_004524658.1:10410303-10430303 GCF_000260255.1 Octodon degus | reverse complement strand
GGGTGAGAGTGGGGGTGAAGTCTCACTCAGGGTTAAAATGTCAATCTAACAGAGGAATTTCTAAGGCTGGAAATGTATCAGGTGCAACAGGACACTAAAGGCATAGGTTAAGTTAAAGCCTGCTTTCTGGAAATTTTATGATAAATCCATCTACTCCTCCTTTCGACATACAAAACAACTGCAAACTTAAGACATTCATTTTTTTGTCAATAATTGTACTAAAAAGAATGACGATTAAAAAGAGACTAAAAGAAGAGATACCACAAGTAGGACAAGAATAGCATTCTCTAAGATTGACTCCTCTCTTTATTGGTAAGATTAGTGTCCAAGTAAACATGTTTCATTGCTGGTAAGGACTAAAACATTTGCGTGCTTCAAATATGTAACTATGCAAAGCTCACATGATAGTTGTTGGCCACCACAAAGTGTTACTGTGGTGTCATAGCCCATTTTCTGTGTCTAATAGCATAATAGCACAGACTCCATACTGATAAGTAAAAGAGGTTTATTTTGGTTCTGATCCAAGGTCATATCTGGTGATGATCTCTGGGCTTGCAGAGTCCAAAGACAGTGCAGATCATCAAAGGGCAAAAGAAGGCATGTGAGAGAGACAGAACCAAATGGCTTTTCTAGCAGGCCCATTCCTGAGAAAAAACATGAGTCCATTAATTGTGAGAGGGCTATTCATGAGGGCAGGATGCTAGGAAACCCCGAAACATCCTGCCCAGTCCTACCTCTTAATATCTTATAATGGAGATTAAATTTTGAAACTAATTTCAAGGGGGAAAAACCTGTAATTATATTGTAGGAGATGGCAAAAACTATCCTTCTTTATGATGCTGCGGCTGCATCAGTTCCTTTAGGATAGCCTTCAGTGATTTACAAAGTGCTGAGCATGGTGGCACATACCTGTAATCCCAGCACTCAGGAGGCTGAGGCAGGAGGACAGCTGTGAGTTCAAGTTTGAGATGAGCCTAGGCTACAAAGTGAGCTCAAGGCCAGCCTGAGCTGTGTAGCGAGACCCTGTCTCAAAAAGACAAAATAAAATTTTTTACTTTCAAAGTTTGAAAAATCAGCTTTTGAAATTTGTAAGGTGGCCAACATGAATATCTCAAAGCAGAATAGAATAATTGCTAGAGTCAAGGGAATTATTTGTGAAATAATAATCCTGTTGGGTTGATCTGGTGCTTTGGTTATTTGTAGCAACATGATTAAGCCCTTGGGTGTTGAACAAAAGACAAATTGGGCAGGGGTTCAGCATCAAATATTGAGAAGCGGTGGAGATTTGTGGCTCATTCTTGAGGCTCATGAGGAAATGAGTGATGCCAAATTATGAAGTGATGAAACAGGAAGACAGAAGGTTCTGACCCTTTCTGTAATCAGGTATCAGAGGGTTTTGGATTTTACCACTGCTAGGTTGACACCTAAGTGTGTTTTTGTCTGTGAGAAACCTGGACCTGAGAAAGCTTCCTGGAGGAGAAGGGTCAGAGGGCCGATGCTCTCAGTGGCACTGCAGGTTTGCCTGCTGCTCCTCACTGTTCTGATGCACAGGCATGGGAGGCACAGTAGCTAGCTTTTCTGAGTATTTCAAAGACAACATATTATCCTCACTCCTAAGTCCTGACCAAAATCCACAGTCTGAAAGGTTTAGGGGGCTTTTGTAACAGGGCAATCTCATCATAAAAATGATACCTACTCCTGTGTGGCCCATTGGATGATATTACTTTTTCTCTGTGTCCTGAATAAGGAATTTGTTCATTGAGGATACGAGAAAAGCCACAGAGTCAATTTCCCCATAACCAAATGCAGCCAGCTGCATCTTAGGAGGAACTGGGTCTGTCAGTCTCTTCACAGAGGTGTGAACCTGGCCTCATGTCCATCTTGACCTTGACTGTGTGTTAAGGAGTCAGTTCACAATTTTGCAACAGGGAAAAATCTGTTGATTTAAGACAAGATTGAACCAATGTTCTTGAGTTTATAAAAATGAGAATAACCTTAGAAGGCCTGGGTGAGCCTTGAGTGTCAGTAAGATGCTGAATAAAGAGGTGCCCACAAGGGAGGGTCCAAGAAAGTCTATTTTGGGAATCCTCAGTGCTGGGGACTCTGGGCCTTTTGAGTTCTGAGATATTCCAGTATTTTATTTCTGTAGTGGCTTTCAGTGCCCACTGGTAGGTGGGTATTGCTGAAGAAATTGGATGCTATAATTGACAGGGTCTCATATCTTACAACCTATGAGACAGAGAAAAAAATGCTGATAAGGCCTTCATATTTCATTGAAGAAATATGCCCTCTTCACACTAGTCTTTCAAGCAGAGGTTTGCAAATGTCTACTGAAACATCTAGTTAAACATTACAAAGCTTCCTTTCTCCAATTAGCAATCTCCTCCCCTTTCCTTTCCACAGGTGTCACAATTCATTCATCCAAGTGGGTCACAGATTGTGCCTATTTACAGGGAATTGCTTTGTTTTATGATGGAACTATGTTGAGGATTTTAGTAAATCAGCGCTATCCTTGTTTAGATTTTATGATGTGGCATTGCTTTGCACAACAGCGTGAAGGGCCATATAAACTGCGCTCCATTTTAGGAGCAGAAATTTGAGTGGGAGGAGTGGCAAAAAGCAATCCCATGTGGTCTGCCTGTGTTAAAGAAACAGATTTTTAATAAAGTTCTTAGGAGAGTAAGAGGTTATAATGGACTGTAACAGCTCTGTGGAAGAACCCACTGTCCATAGGATCAAGCAGGCTCTGCAAATTATTTGTAGCATTTTCCTCTTGAATCTAGATATCATGTCTGCTAAAGAGACCCTGGGCAGAGACCACTACATCAGCAAGGATTGGTTCTGATTTGCCCAAGAGGCAGAAGAAACAAGGGAATTTTAGCATCTAGCAGGTAATTTGTCAGATGGTAGCAATTTCTGGTAACAACATAACAGATACACTGGCTACAGATTTGAATTGGTTATCTACAGATGAAAGGCTCCCTGGACCCTCGCGTCCTCTTGGGTCCCAGTTTTGATGCTTGCTTCTTCCTTTGTGTCTCTTCTCTTTATTATTGGATGTACTGTTTTTCAAGCTTATTTTTTAAACTGATTTATTTCTTATTTTATTGCTCAGGGAACAGCTAAAATAACAGGAACAATACAAAGAATGAAGCTGGGTGTTGTTTCGCTGTCGGCACTGGAATGCTGTTGCAGGTGTTCCTGGTGAGAGGTGATACTCAAACAGGCACAAGAATGTCAGATTTTATTATTCCGAACTTGCTGATTCATTCACATGGTCAAGATCAATTGATATTTTAGAAATTTGTCCAGAGTCTACAAGCTGGACATATGTGGCACAGTTTCATATGTGCTCTTGTAATGTGTCTTCATCTGGGAGGGAGGATGCTTGCCTTGCATTTAAGCCTCCCTACACTTTATGCCACAATGAAACAAGAGTTATTCTCTGCTCTTGGCAACAAGAGGATAGTTAATTATTTAATCTCGGTAGTTAAGAGTGGCTTGTTTGGATATGTCCCTGTGTTTTGATTGTAAATAGAATTTTCAGCTTTTTTGGCATGCATGTTTGTCTTAGATATGTCCCTAAATTGCTCCTATCTCAAATATTCTCTTTCATAGTAGCTTATGTTTATGTTCTTGAGGCCCAAATGATACCTCAGTTCCTTTGGCTCTGAGTGAAGGGCCATTTAAAATTTTCATTCACTTGTCTATGCTGTAATGAATAGCTGAGAGTGAAATTTAATTCTGTTCCTCTTCCTAGACGATTAGCTTTGCACAAGGCTTGAGTTGTCCAGGTTGTTCCATTTCTGGTCTACAAGATGACCCTAGTCTGGGGTTGACTTGCACTTTCCTGATCTTGGATAGAAGACAATGTGTACATTGATAGTTTAAGTAAAACTGAAGTTGTTAGAAATTGTTTTGATTGAAAAATGGATACAATATCTAATATTAGTGTATCACTTTCCATTTTATACAGATGCACATGCTTGGAAGGCATTTTTAGATTTGCAGTAGTAATTTATTTTTGGAGGTAGTGATATTTTTAAAGATTAATGATTTTTATGAACAGATTTCATACTACTATTCTTGCTCCAAAACAATACCCACAATATCTCTGGGCCATCAGACGTCAAGTGAAATTGGGGCCTCTGAGTTCTTTTTTTCTTCCTCCTGCCTTGGGCTGATGAGAACTCTGAGAGATGCCTCCCACATGGAATCGGAGCTCTTCTTGGGGAACACCGATGTATCCATGAGGGCTAGACAATGCACTTGCTGTCACTGGTCTACTGACCTGCTGAGAAGAGAGCTCAGAGAGGAACTGATTGGAGAAGTTGCATAGTTGGAGGAATAGAAAGTAAGCTTGCAGTCAAGGCAGCGTTGACTGTAAGACCAATCTGCCACTTATTAGCAATGTAACTTTGATTTCCTGAACAAGGTTTCCTGTTCTGTAGAATGATGCCTCAACAGAGTTCATTTTAAATGCAAGTGCAAGGACAAGTAAAACTTCTGGCAGGCTTAATGTGTGGAAGATTTCTTCCTTTTTTTTTTTTTTTTGAATCTCAATGTCTTCATTTATATAAGGCAGAAAATGATAATTAGCTTCTGAGATTGATGTAAGAATAAAAGAGATTATGAGTTGATCCACAATGATGGATACTTAATTAGAAGTTAAGTTTTCTGAAACAAACAAACAAACAAACACTTGATTCAACTCATCCTTCCCATTTTATAGAAGGACAAACTGACATTTGCTGAGAGCTGGGCAGTGGTAGACCTGTCCATGGACACACTGGCTAATGCCCTTTCTTCTGCACTTTTGTTGACTGAACTTCCTAGATACCTTGACTAAGAGAAACTGAAGACTAAATTTTGAACTAAGTGATGAATAAATAAGATATAGTATCAGATATACACAATATCAAGAAGCATTTGGAAATGGCCCACTGAATATTTAGATTTACCAAAAGAAAAATTAATGTCTTATGAATATAAAAATTGATTTAACATAAAGGAATGGTTTAAGATGTAATTTTGAAAAAAACTGCTTCAAGTTGAAAATAGCATTCTTATTCTCCTACATTCTTTAGGAAGCCTCTGTGTTAGTTAATATGACAATTTTGTCTTAGTGAGTGCTTTATTATGTGTCTCTTTGCCCTGAAAAGCCAAATAATACCCTCATTCGATATGACACCAATACCCAGGCAGATAAAAAAAAGGTTTCATTGCAAGGCTAAGAAAGAGCTAATTTTCTAAAATTGGAACATTATCTGTCATGTGTTACTACTCTATAATTATGACTATTATTCTCATTGGGGAAAAAAGATATTTCAGGAGAGGAAAAGATTTTTATAAGAGGCTTTTAATATAAATGGGCAATTATATTAAAATACTGACTTTCATACTTAGACACTATGTGGTAGATATATATTATATTTGATTTACATTTAGTGAATTATATGCACATGAAAACTTAAAATATATGAGTACTACCTCCTTAAAGGAAAGGCATGAATAGTCTTGTGAAATAGATTTTTGAGGTATGAATTCAAGCCTTTATACCTGCAGAGATTTTATTGTTAATAATGCACTTTTTTCTGGTAAAGGATGATTATTTGGCAATTCTAAATTTTTTTTTTTTTGCAAGAATTGTTTTAGAAAAAAAAAAGAATTGTTTTAGAATCATTTGTAGGACTGAGAAAAAGGTCAGTGGTAAAAATAAAAATTATAATCATGATTCATTTCTTTTTGGAAGATAAAGACAATACCATAAATTATGAAGAATCTTTCAGTTTTGCTTTAAGGGCTGTGCTGAGGGAGAATTCACAAGTAGACAGAAAGTTTGGATATGGAAGATAATAATATTTGGTCTTTACTTACTATTTAAGAAGTTTACATTGAATAGCCAGGAGGACAAAATCTTCCCAGCATAATTCATCTCAAATGTCACCCCCAGCAAAAAATTCCAGGATCTGTAGGCCAGAAGCTTACTTAAGTTTTGATTCTTTTAAAAGGAAAATAACAGAAAGTTAAAAATATATAATAGGAATTGAAGCAACATCTGTCTGGAATAGGAAGAAAAATTAAACAAATTATAAATTAAAAACCTGACAAGAACTGTAATTACAGTTATTTCTAAAAAAATCATACTTTCAATGATAAATACCTGAAATATCTTTATGATATCTTTTATTTACATTTTCAGCTGTTTGGTGCTTCACTGCTTTTTTATTTGAAATGCTCTTATAATCTCTTCTGAGGAGACTACATAAAGATAATTCAGTGTTTCACTAAACATGGTTTGTGGAAATTTACTTGTTGTTTTTGATTGAATGCATAAGCATACCACACACTGTGTATTATTGTTATGACACAGTTGCGCTTCAAATATGGGACTTCTGATAAATTCAATTCCCTATACGTCCTAGAAAAACTATAGCTTATATATCATTGCATAGAGTACATTATGCAATCCTCCCCAAAAGACAAGAACTTCTGTTTTGGCCAGGGTGATAGATGAAACCTTAGGATTCATAAGGATATTCACAAGGATGAATTCATCCTTAGAATTTTACCCATCTCGTGGTTGAAGGAATTCTCCACAGCCTAGTGTTTTGTTCTATACAAGAAAACCTGTTTGTTTTCTATTTCCCATATTCTTGTAGTGCTGGGTGCTGATGGAGGTACTTCAATATGACCTCTGCACTGTCCCTCACACTGCCCCTTGCATTTCTGGAAGCCATTTCTACAATGAGACAAGTAGGAGCAGCTAAACTATTTATTTATTTATTTATTTATTTATTTATTTATTTATTTTTGCGGGACCGGGGTTTGAACTCAGGACCCTGCGCTTGCCAGACAAGCACTTATTCTGCTGGGCTATCTCCCCGGCCCCTTAGCTAAACTATTTAAAGTAAAACTATGAGTCACAAATCTATATCTCTCTAACTAAATTAAACGTGTCTCTACACAATTTTCTCTTGGTTGGACTACATTCTAATGGCACCCGACATGAAGGAATATGATGGAGAAGTCAGAACAGGAAGACCTAATATCCCTAAATTTGTGAATTTAAGAACATTGACTTTTATAAATTTTACCAAAGCACACTCCTACTGCAGGGGAGTACAGGTGATTTGGGTAGCTAATGGCTCTAAGTCTAAGCTCCATTTACTTCACCATATGTTTGCCTGTGCTCCCAAGAGTAGTGGCTGTGGTCTGTGTGAACAGGCTTGAGCAGTACAGGGATGCCCATAACAAAGCAGTGCTTTTACCAAATGTTACCTTCGACCATTTGCAATTCATTTCTTTCTTTCTTTTTTGCAATTCATTTCTTTTTCTGTAACTTGTCCTTGGTAGAGTTCTCTATTACAAATGTTACACTTGGGGCTGGGGAGATGGCTCAGTGGAATAAGCCCTTCCCTGGCAAGCGCAAGGGCCTGAGTTCAATCTCCGGCTCCACAAAAAAAAAAAAAAAAGTTACACTTAGGAAAAGGGACACATACTTCCTGGCTGCCTTATCAGAGTATTTCTTTCCTTTTTGTCTTTTTCCTGAGGAAAAAGTAAGAATTTAGGGCCATTTAGGCCATTAATAAGGACAAGGACTCAGCACCAGCTAATAATGGCAGAGTGGCTGAGAAAGATAAGGTTTTGTTTTGTTTTTGGAAGTAACACTAGAGCTAAGCCATTGCTGGTATATGTGAGTTACTATAATTTTGCTATCTGCTCCCTTCAATTTTTCTGTAGAGTGGTCTCACTTTCTCAATGGATTTTACATTTATGAAGCTTAGGAACAATGTATCTTGCACCTTCCTTCTTCTCTGGGGAGTGACCACTTACCCAGGAACAAGGCCATAGTAAGTTAGAAATGCCTCCTGGAACTGACTGCATGCTTGATATTCCAAAATTTCTTCATTTTTTAGTTTATTTCTCCATCTACAAATTCACCAGTATTTCATGGCCCCTACTACCCTATTGATGTTCTTCATGTGGTATTGGATAGTATATATTTTTAAGCAAAAATCCTTTAGACTATAAGTTTTTTTTATTAATTTTATTGAGAAAAAAATAGTAATGGGACAGTTTCAAAAAAGGATAGTAGGACAGTTACAATAATTAATACATTGCATATTGTTGTCTTCATAGTACAAGTTGAATAGAAACCCAACTTAAGATCCTGAATGACTTAGAAAAACATGTTATAGAAAAATGATTCCTTGATAGAGAACCACAAAGCATGAATTTCTATTGTGACTCTTATATCCACCAGTAGTGTCACAATAGGCAACTCATCAATTGATCTAAACCTCCATTTTTGAATTTGTAAAAAATAAATACTAATATGTTCGCTTGCTCAGCCTCCTGAAAGGGAAGCAGTGAGGACCAACATGGCCATGTGTTCAAGAGCCCTTCAAAACACTCTGTACTTACCAGTGATTACAGGATCACCCACTTAGCCTCCTAACAAATTTACCTTTCAGATTATTTGAGTCAAAAAGTCACAAACAATTGTAACTAAAAGGCTTACCTCTGCTTCCTTATGCCTTAGGTAATACTCCAGGTCCCTGATAAATGGCTACCTACTCCCTGCTCATACTGATAAGGGCAGTATGGAAATGAGTGTGGCACTTCCAACATGCAGGAGGATAAAAGCTCAAGTACACATCTACGTCTGCACTGCTTCAATATAGGAAACATTTTACGTTATAGAAATAGTAAGGGCTATGCATAGAATGAAAGGAACAAAAAGTTCCAATGAACTGTTAACTGATGTTGACAAATTTCTGCTTTGGCTCCTGAGCTAAGAACAATGCTCTTGCTATGTAGAATGACACACTTGGAAGTAAAAAATTAATCCTGTGTTTTAGTTTATGAGTCTGTATTTGCAGAATGCATACTGTACAATGACAGATCTGAAAGAAAGAGAAAGTAGAATGGCTGGGGAAAAGTGAATACAAACTATTTGAGCTATTTAGCTTAAAGAAGGAAGCCGTGAAGAGTGTTACAATAATAGCCTTTTGGGAAACAGATTCATTGTGAAGAGTGCAGGGTATAGTTGGCACTCAGGAAGTAACTCGTCACTAGGGCTCATGAGCCTTGGCGTTCAGGAAGAGATATGGGAAAGAAGGAATGTGCCCTATGAGGACAGAGGC
This sequence comes from Octodon degus, assembly GCF_000260255.1. Lineage (NCBI taxonomy): Eukaryota > Metazoa > Chordata > Mammalia > Rodentia > Octodontidae > Octodon > Octodon degus. The sequence goes on along the minus strand of NW_004524658.1, from coordinate 10,421,154 downwards.
CCCTCTGCTATCAAATCTGTCTGCCCCTTACACCATTTCAAAGACATGAAAGTATTTCTTATTCTGAAACACCATTGATCCTAGAGAGGATTAGGATGAAATGAAGGAAGAAGCAAGGTCTGTCCTATGATCTCGGAGAAACGTTGATGATTGACAGCAGGAAAATTCAAATGGGGAGGAAGGGAGAGGTGACTGTTTTGCAGGTTTTAAGCCTTCAGAGATGAGAGAACCTGCTGCAGCTACTTGAAGAGATTGGCCCCCACATTGTAGATAAGGAGAAAAAAATCCTTAGTAAGCAGCTTTTCTTTAACTGATGTGTGGAGTGAAACTACCGGACAAAGTTCAACCTACATCAAGATAAACCTGGCTTGTGTTCAACCTGAAAGACTCACTTGCATGGTTTCAACTAAGTAGAAACAATTTCCAAACCTTTGAAGAAAGTAAATATGCATGAAGTGTGATATATTCATTATAATTGAATAGACTTCCTATTTTCTTAATGCAAAGGATTCACTACATTTTGTGGAGCTGCTACTTATGAGATGAACCTGTTTTGATACTTCTGAAGGCCAGACTTCCATATACAGAACTATTCATGCAGGTCCTATAAACTGAGTAGCGGGTTCCACTAAGCAGGCCAGATTAACTGCAGGCTTCTTAAAACATGGGCAGATTTTCTATGTTTAATACTGTTGCTTGTCTCCCTAAACCAATGGATATGGGTTTGACTGCCCTCTACAATACCAAACTCATTTTAAAATACAGAATGACTTAAAGAATGAAAGAGGTGAGAAACAAACTTAACAGGTGTTATATTTTCATGAACTTTACATTCACTCTTGGCAGGAGGAAGATTTTAATTTTCATGTGATCTGGTTAGGAAATTTTATAGAACCCTCCAGTACATTGGACTGGAGAATATTTCCCCAAACATTTCAAATACGTGGAAAAATCTAAGGAGTTAACATACTTTCTTCATTGAATCTTTATAGGTTCTTTGAAAAACCAAGAGTTATGGTCACTTTGCTTCCTTTTCTCATTGCTGTATTTGAGATAAATCATTGGATGATCTAAGGTATGCTTATGTCTCAAATCCATATCTGTGCTCCATTCATACAGAAAACACTTATGCTGTGGTGGAGCCAACATATATCACAGGTCAGCCTCCAAAATTGTTGCTCACTATTTTGGGATTTGGTTCTGTTTTGCATCAAGATTTTAGTTTATAAGGGTTGTTAGCTTTCCACACATGGCTTTGCATTAGTCAGACTAAAAATTAAAGCCTATTACTTATAAAGGTAATAGGAAATAACAAATTCAAGACATGTGGAGTTCTGGTCCAACATAATACATTTAATAAAAATTCACACTAGAACGTGCTGAGTTTCCTGTGGAAAATATCACACTACTGTACCTTTGATGGGGGTGTTATCTGGATGATCCCAGTCTGGAAGTACTTTAAACAGGATGCACTTGAAGTTATAAACACTAGGTGGCATCTATCTCCTTGTGCATCTAATGGTTGGATGGATAGTATGTCAGATGGACTTGTGCACTGAGAGGAATGTAGACAATAATTTGCAATCTGTGATCTTTGTTCTTTATACATTGAAGTTAGTTATACTGGCAGCAATGACTCAAACCAATGCCAGTATTTCAAATGAGATGTAGCAAATTCTTGGTAGATGTAAATACTCCTTGTGACAATGGTAATCTATAAAATGTTTATTTATATAATCTTCTTACTTTGGGTATTTGATATCTAGAGGCTTTGAAGACATGATGCATTTATAAAGATAATGAAGAGGTTTAGTTTAAATTTAAAGAAAACATCTTTTAGAATTAGAATTATGTGTTATCCTGCATGAACTCTGAATGAAAATATAGAAGTGTGTTAATTTCCACAGGTCCATTAGAAATTTGTAAAATAGTGCACTTAAGGGAATAATTTTGCTTTGAACCAGCCAACTTTTCTTAAATTTTAGATAATAGGGATCTTACTATAAGGATATAGGATGAAAGTTATGATGTCTACAACTCCCAAATTCTTAGTCAGAATCAACTGCTGTAATAACTGATGGGTTTATAAGAGAAAAATATGTGTGTTTGATATACATATGAATAGTACTTAAAGGAATGGTTTTGTACTCATTATCTTCAATAAAAAACAGTAACATTTTTGAGAAGTGACAAGATAAAGAAAAAAAGACTGTCTTTAGACAGACAATGTCTAGGTTGTAAGGCTGGTTAACACAGATGTCCTCTAGTACTATCTCGAACTTGACATGGGCCCAGAGTCATCTCTGGTGGTTGTGGTGGATTAACTTATGGTCAACTTGTAACTCCCAGCTGAACTGCTTCAGCATAGTGCTAGGTGTGGAAGGCCCCCCTGAGAATTGTTACCAGCAGCATAAAAAGAGAATTGGAAGGGAGCATGGTCTACTGTTGATCCTCCTGAGGATGCTTGTCATGCTGATTTTCCTGATACGAACTCAGCTGTTCTCATCAGAGGAGCTCAGGAGCTCACTGTTGCTGAGGATGGCTGCAGTTCTCTTCGGGAAAGCTATGGTCCTTACCTGGAGCATCGCCTCCTGGCTCCAGTGCAGATCTCTCAGCCTGCTGGCCCAGGTCCTTCATCCCACTGATGCAGACTTTCTAATTTTTGCCATTGTTCTTTGGGTCTTCCCAGTGCAGATTCTTGACACTGACTTGCATGAGACATTGTCATGGTCTCTGGGTCTGCAGTTGGGCTTGTGGAAGACATTGCCATGAGCTCTAGGTCTTCAGCTGGTTCATGTGAGTCACTGTTGTATGACCCAGGCCCTCAGTTGGATTCTTTGGGTCTTTACTGTGTGGACAAATCTCCTGCACTCTTTTATGTTTGACTCTGAATGTATATTATAAAACAATCCTATAAATTATAAGTCCCATGTTACATCTTTTTCTTTGAAATCTCTGACTACAATAGTGGCTAATCTTTGTTCTCCTTTGTAAAGGGGGAAAGATATCTTTGCTTTTGTAAATCTGGGTCTTGGTTTTAGGCAAATTGAGGGCAGGGAGTTTTCCTTCAATAAATTGCCTTCAGCACAAGAATATTTCATTATGATGGGGCCAGAGAGATAGCTCTGTGGAATAAGTGCTTGCCTGGCAAGCATAAGGTCCTGAGTTTGATCCCTGGTACCACAAAAAAAAAAAAAAAAAAAAAAAGAATACCTCATTTTGGGATGGCACATGCTGACTCCCATAAGATAGTAATGCTTCTTTTCACATAGAAGCTACAGAAGCCATTTATCTTTCCTTTGGAAACAAGATCTTGATAGGTGGTCTCCAACTCAAGTTCTTGAATCAGGAGCATCTGCTTTTCTTTAAAGCCCTGTGAAATCCCTGCTTCTAGCTAAGTTGCTTTAGAAGTTAATCCTATTTTCTTTGTGCAGCTTACTGTGTCTTTTCTCTGGTACACTGTTTACCTGGCAAGCTACCTCTCTCATAATTAGCCCCTGTGTGGCAGAAGGAGTGGCAAGGTAAACTTCTCTCCTTTTGGTAGAACTTTGGTAATGTTCAGATACAAATTAAAAACTGGTACCTCATTTTAATAGGTATGTAGATGCCAGAATTTGCTCTCAAGTGGGGCAAGTCTATAGACATGCAGTGGGCTCAAGAGCTGTTACAAATAATGGGACCACTATTTACCAGTTTCTTTAATGGTCTTTCTGATTTGCATTATTCCTGTATTGTCACCATGGTTACAATAACTGCCATGGAGTGAACTGTATCCCTATCCCTGTATTTATTTGTTGAAATTCTAATACCCAATGAGATAACATTTACGGATGGAGCCATTGGGAAGTACCTAGAAGTTATGTGGTCCATGCTGTCGTAATGGGATAGTGCCTTTAAGAGGCGACACCAGGGTGCTGGTTTTTTCTCTTTTATTTTTTCCCTCTTTTTCATCTCTGTTACTTGAGGATCCAAAGGAAAGCTGATTGTCACAAGCCAGGAAAAGAGCCCTCTCAATCAGCTGACACTTTAATCTTGGAATTTCCAGCTTCTAAAACTGTGGAAAATACATTCTTGTTCTTTAACCCATCTAGTCCATCATATTTTATTATAGTAGCCTGGCCTGACCAATATAACTATCAAGACATATTACTTTCAGGAGTTTAAAGTACTCTTAAAACAGCTCAAAGCAAATGTTGGATTCTCATGTTAATGACATTGCTGTTGTACTACAATAGAAGCAGTTCAGGTATTTTTTTTTCCAAAGTTTTATTGATAAACAGATAGCAATGAGACAGTTTCAAATCAAATTGGAAGTACAGTTTCAACAAATAATACACTGCATATATTCTTCTTAGTGGTTAATTGCTGTACAAGAAGTGGACTTGTGATCCTATTTACAAACACCATTAGAACAAATCATTCTATTCATTAAGAGAATGCAACTATATATCTATCCTAACCACTTTGAATACACAGACACAAAATGGACATTCATCGGTATACCCCATTTTTTCTAAGTTCCGTTATTGAATATTATAGGTGTGTAGTCACATGGGGAGAAGACACTCTCTCAGGCTTTCACAGAGAGCACATTGGCCAAGCAATGGCCGTGACTCATCCACATGGCTGCACTCACAAAGGTTCTACAATCTGAGGTACAGGATCTCAAGATAAATCCTGAGGGCATTTCACTGACCTTCTCAGACCAAAAAGCTACAACTCTTGTTGCACAGGTCCTGCTTCACCTTGGTCTTAACCATCCAGTAGAAAGGTATGAAGACGAAATATAGGAAATAAAGCCATGCTGTTATGTTGAGCTGTGGGGGACTCAGGTATGTTATATTGTTATAGTTTCATTCTGTGTCAGTTGCAAGAAATATCATAATATTTCTTTTCTATGATAAACTCAAAATATATACAAAGTGACAAATAAAAAAATGTATATAATCAGAAATAATGGGATGATCATCTTCAAAATAGAGGAGGGCCAAGACCAAGAGAGGGAGGTAGATGGGAGGGAAGGGGATGAGAAAAAATTAAGGTACGCTATAAACATGAGCCTACTCCCAAAGAACCGCAAATACATATGAATAAAAAATTTAAAAAAGACTATTTTTGTGTGCCCTAGCATGGAACTAAGGAGGACTTTTTGTGTTGCTTCTGTTAGTGGTGGTGGGTGTAGTGGAGGAGTGACATCATGCTGATACTGGCAGAGGGTACAGTTTGACTCATTTCTTGAGCAAGTACAATGGTTTACACTTTGTACTGAGAATGGTATGTTTTAAAACAGTTGTTGAACAAAATAAACTCATAGATTTGGATAAAATGTTGAGGGAGGAAGTGTTAATATGGTAGCAATGTGAATTTTCCATTAGTGGGCATCCTGTAATTCAAGGTGAGAGACTAAATCTCGTGTTAGAATGATGCTATTTTATAGAGATTTTGAGAAGAGATGAATAGCACGTATATAAAGAAGATCTGAAAAATCCTTGACAAAATCGCTGAATGCCAAATGCATTCACATTGCTCTGTAAAGGAAGGTAGAAGCATGAAGAAAACCTCACACAAAACAGGGAAGGACAAACAAAGACTTGCTAACATTCTCACTGCTATTATCAATCTTTTTTCTAGGGCTAATGGCTCTATACAAGACACACACATTCATCTACCCACAACATCTGTGCAGATCATGGAGCAGTGTATCTCTGGGTCTGTAATTGCTTGCCACCCTGAGCTGTGGTAAATGAACTCTTGATATTTGGGATGAAGCAGATTTTGCTTCTTTGGCAAAGTGAAGGTATCCTTGCTATTTAATGTTCTATGTTATTTTGCTGAAAATCAAAAAGACTGGACAAACTGTGTCTATCTTTATTAAGACATGTATAGGAGCAGAGACTTCTTTTTTGAGAAAACATACTTGGTACATAAATATGCTGCCAAAGAAGGGCTGCAATTATAAATTTATAAACCTTTAAGGTGGCCTTTAACACTTAATGTGCTAGCAGAGATAAAATCATTGGATTTCTCAAGGCTTTTATTGTCTACAAAGAAGGGATGGTTAGGCTTCAGTACCAGTCTGTCAATGGAGAAAATTATCCTGTGCTGGGATAATCAAATCTTCAATCAGTGACAACTTTGAGGACCTTGAGAACATAAAACACTGTGAACTCAAGCTCTGCCTGGTATTTCTGACATAGCTGCTTTGTCCTTGAAAGACATGCTCCTTCTCCAGGTAATAAGTTAACTTCTTTTTCCCTCGGTTTGGCTCTGCATCAGCCATTGCTGTGGCCAGAGAGGAAATATTGGTTTCTTTATTTCTTGACCCTGATGGGAGCTCTGGAGTTACACTGAGAATTAAATGCTAGTTGCCCCCAATGAAATGTTTCTTTTGGTTCTGCTTTTGAAAATTGTGCTCGATCAATGTTATGATGCTACATTTGTCCATATGTTTCCTGGCTTTGTCATGACACATATTCCCTCATAAAGATGAATGCCACTAATAAAAATGAAAGATGAACTGGAATAATGGACAGTAATAAAATGTACTGACATCAACCAGAATATGGTTTTGGTTGCCTTCAGAGATTCTGATGAGAAAGTATAGTCAATTATAATTTAATAAATAGTTGCTAAACATCTACTTTATTTTAAGTATTCTGTACACTGTTGTGGACCAGTCAAAAAGGGGTATAGCTTGGTCAAATCTTACATTATAGTAAGGGCAAGACAGACAAAACAAACTACTGAAGTTAAACAATTTCCAGCACTATTAAGTGTTTTGTTCAAATTATCTATTATTGCATACTAAGATATACCAGAACAGTGTTTAAAACAACCATTTATACCTTGTTCTTGATTCACTTTCATGAGCTAGGAAGATGACCAGGCTTGGGCTGGGTGGTACCCTCCTACACACATATCTTAGACTAGACCTACAGAAACAGAGGGTTCTACTTTTAAGATGGGTGTTATACTCATATATCTCCTGGGTTTGTGGTATTTGTCTTTTCTTCCAGGAATTGCATTCTCTATGGCCTCTCTCTCTCTATTTTTTTTATTTTAGGCAAGGGTCTACAGGGTGTTCAGGGTCTCACTACTAGATTGGACTCATAGTGATCTACCTGGTTACAGTTTCTGAAGAGCTGGCATTACGGATGTGTGCCACCAACCCCGGTCTCAATTGCCTTGGCGTGCCCTGGGGTTGGGGCCCACCGGGCTGGTATGGCAGGCCTCTGTGCCTGCTTGCAGGTGCTTTAATCTGATGAACTATTTGGCCAGCCCTTGTCCTCTCTAAATGGCTTGAATTTCTTACATAGTGTCTAAAGGTGCTCATATATTACACAATGTGTGATTGATATAGGAATAATTTTAGATCGCTAAATGATATAATGGGAATATTATAACTTCCAACTTGTTAGATGTCAGATATACAGATTGCATTCCCCAAATTTGAAGAATGAATTCTTTTTTAAAAATTAATTTTATTGAGAAAAATATTGCAATGTGAAAGCTTCAAAACAGGTTGGTAGGACAGTTACAACAATTAATACATTTCATATTGTTGTCTTTGTAGTAGTCATTCATAGCACAAGATGCAGATATATATCCTATCCAAACACTATTAGTACAGATCTTTATTCTCATTGAATTAAGAGAAAGTAGCTACATATCTATCCTATTTTGTATATACAGATACAAAATTGTCCTTCATTTATATCACCCTTTTTTCTTCAGTTTTGTCAGAGATGGGTATTCCATTGCCATCCAAATCTTGTAGGTGTATGAATTCCAATATAGTCCAGTACTCTACAATAGTAGTGGGTTATCCAGAGGACTAGCAGTGTCTGAATCTGATGACTTGAGCCTTCCACAGCTCAGCATATTAACAAGACTTCATTTTCATACCTCATTTCTACACTTTTCTGCTAGATGGTTAAGACCAAGATAAAGCAAGACCTATATAACAAAAAAATGTAACTTCTATATCTGACCTGGTCAGTCAAGTCCCCTCAGGACTTATCCCGAAATCCTGTACCGCACTTTATAGGTCCTTTGTCAGTGTCATCCATGTGGATGAGTCACGGCCATTGCCTGACCAATTTGCTCTCTGTGAAAGCCTGAGAGAATGTTTTCTCTCATTGTGACTCTCTTTAGGCACACACTACATCATCAGTCACATTCCTCTGTGGCCCTATAATCTCCTTGATCAGAAAATTTGGGGCACAACTGCATTACATAATGTTACAGTACAAGTTCTCCTATGTCCTGAGTCCTCACTGACCTTGAAAGGCTAGGGCCAAAGTGTTGGCTGTCCTTGCAGCCCTTCTTTTTCTCTAATGTTTGGTCTGCAAACTTAGATTGTTAACTCTTCAGAAGAGAAGCTTGTTATTGCCCTACAACATATGCAGGTGGGTTTAACCTTATTATCTTCTGAATATCAAACATCTTAGGCATCATATGAAACAACTTTAAAGAAAATCTACATGAGATACAGTCTGGCCACAACTGGTATGTTGTGACAAGCAGTAGATATGTAGAAAACCAGAATGACAGGCATTCCAAGCATGACCCCACTATTACACAGTGCTCTCTTCAGTGCAGTCGCTCAGTTCACATGTATCAGCATGTATAGTTAGTCAGGGTGAGAATCCCATCAAGTAACTGCTCGTTTCAACAACCTGCTGATAAGTCTCAGGATTGCCTTACCCATCTTGTACATAGAAATGTATGGCTTTGCCCCTGTCATGTTTCCTAGCTTTTCTCCTTGCCCTCTTTTTTTTTTTTTTTTGTCTAAACCTCAAGTTCTCACTTTCCTTTTAATTGTGTTATACTTTTGTATTTGTATTTCTTCTTTTGAGTTCTTATACTAGGGAGACTATACAATATTTACACATGTGTGTCTGGTTTATTTCACTTATGAGTATATGTTTAAGTGGCATCCACTTAAATATGAAGGCTGTGAGTTTATTATTCTTTATAGCTGAGTAATACTCCATTGTATAAAAATACCATATCTTTTTCATCCCTTCTTCAGGTGATGGGCATCTTAGTTGTTTCCAAGATTTGGCTATTAGAAATTGTGCTGCTATAAACATAGGTACACATATATCACTATGATATGACTTTTTAGTTCCTCCAGGAAAATGCTCAGTAGGGGGATAGCTGTCTTGAAGGGGATTGCTAGTCCTAGGTTCTTAAGGAGTTTCTGCACTGATTTCCATAATGGTTGTATAAGTCTACATTCTCACCAACAGTTGAGAAGGGTTCCTTTTTCCCCACATCCTCTCCAACATTTGTTGTTGTTTGATGTGTTTATGATAGCCATTCTTGTTTCTTTAATTTCCCTCTCAGAGCGTTTGTTATCTGTGTAGAGGAATGTTACTGACTTTGGGTACTGACTTTGTATCTTGCTATGCTACTGAATTTGTGTATCAATTTTAGTAGCTTCTTGGTGGAGTTTTTTGGGTCTTGCAAGTAAGGTATCATGTCATCTGCAAATAAGGATAATTTAACTTCTCCTTTACCTATTCTTATTTCTTTTATTTCTCATTCTTGTTTAATGGCTCTAGCTAATGATTCCAGAACTGTATTGATTAAGAGGAGTGAGAGAGCACATCCTTGTCTTGTACCAGATCTGAGAGTAAAAGATTTCAGTGTTCCCCCATTTAGAATTATATTAGCCATCAGCTTGTCATAGATGGCTTTTATTAGATTGAAGTAGAGGCCATCTATTCCAATTTTCTGCTAGACTTTGAACATGAATGAGTGTTGGACTTTGTCAAAAGCCTTTTCTGCATCAATTGAGATGTTCATGTGGTTTTCAGATTTGACTCTATTGATGTGGTATATTAAATTTATAGATTTTCGAATATTGAACCATCCTTGCATCCCTGGGATGAATCCAACCTGGTCTTGGTGTATGATCTTCTAGATGATTTACTGTATTCTATTTGCTAGTATTTTATTGAGGATTTTGGCATCTACATTCATGAGGGAGATTGGCCTGTAGTTCCCCTTTTTAGTTGTGTCATTCCCTAGTTTTGGTATCAGTATAATACTTTCCTCCAGGAATGATTTTGGGAGGAATGCTTCCTTTTCAATTTCATTGAAGAGTTTGAGGAGTATAGAGATTTTATAGTCTGTAAATTTCTTGTAGAATTCAGCGGTGAATCCATCAGGATCTGGACTTTTCCTTGTTGGTAGGCTTTTATTACGTTTTGTATTTCATTGGCTGTTATTGAGTTATTGAGCGTTGTTATATTTTCTTGATTCAGTTTTGGTAATTTGTACCTTTCTAGGAATCTGTCAATTTCTTCTGTGTCTCCTATTCTGTGAGAGTAAAAGTTCTCGAAACAGCTATTGATAATCTTTTGAATTTCTACTTGGTCTGTGGTAGTTACATCCTTTTCATTCCTTATTGCTTGTATTGGAATTTTTTCTTTCCTCTTTTTGATGACGTTAGCTAGGGGCTTATCAATTTTTTTTAATCTTTTAAAGAACCAGCTTTTTGATTCGTTAATTCTTTGAACTGTTTTCTTTGACTCAATTGAATTAATTTCGGCTCTAATTTTTATGATTTCTTCCTGTCTTTGGGCTCTGGGTTTGGTTTGCTTTTCTTTTTCTAGTTGTTGAAGGTGCAGCATTAGTGTGCATATTTGTTCCCATTCTGTTTTCCTAATGTGTGAGTTCACAGCTATGAATTTCCCTCTGAGGACTGCTTTCACTGTATCCCATAAATTACGATAAGTTGTACTTGAATTTTCATTGAACTGTAGATATTGTTGAATTTCTTGTTTAATTTCATCTGTGACCCATTGGTTGCTGAGTAGGGCATCATTTAATTTCCATGTA
>NW_004524658.1:10408305-10409656 GCF_000260255.1 Octodon degus | reverse complement strand
ATATTGTTGGATTTTGTTTCCTAATCCACTGTGCCAGTCTATTTCTCTTAATTGGTGAATTGAGTCCATTTACATTGATGGTTAGAATTGAGATGCATTGCCTTATGATTGACATGTTATTTACTTGTCATTTACTCCTTTGTCTCCTGTGTTTAATTGCTTGCCCTATTTAGTGGGTTACTTCTCATCTCTTTCATGGAGTTCTGATTATTTTGTCCCTCTGTAGAACATCTTTCAGTACCCTGTGTAGGGTTGGTTTTGTCATCATGACATTCTTTAGCTGTTCTTTGTCATGAAAGTATTTCACTTCTCCATCAAACTTGAAAGAGAGTTTTGCAGGGTATAGTAATCTGGGCTAGAATTTGTTTTCATAGAGGACTTGAAGTACTCTGCTCCATGCTCTTCTAGCCTTCATGGTTTGTGAAGAGAAGTCAGCTGTAATTCTGATGGGTTTTCCTTTGAATGTGATCTGCTTCTTTTCTCAAGTGGCTTTCAGTATATTATTCTTGTGCTGCATTTCTGGGATCTTGACTATTATATGTCTCGGTGTGTTTTTCATTGGGTTGAGGTTACTTTGCATTCTGTATGCTTTAGTTACCTGAATGTCAGATTGTTTCCTCATATTTGGCAATTTTTCTGCTATTACTTCTGCCCATATTTTTAAAATGTCATTTGTATTGACTCCTTTCCCAGTGATGCCTATTAGTCTCACATTGTTCATCTTTGCATCATCTTGCAGGTGATGGATTTTTTTCTGCATCCTGGTTGTTTTTAAGATATCCTTTCTTACCTTTTCAGTAGCTGCATTTTCATCTTCAAGATCTGAAACTCTGTCTTCACTTTCACTCCAATGGTTTTGCAAGCTTGTGATTGAGATTTTAATTTCCTCCATATCTCTTTGAGTCTGCTTCATGCGATCTATTTCTTTCCTGTATTGCTCATTCAAGGAATCCATCATTTTTCTAATCTCCTCTATTTTATTTTATCTTATCAATGTCTTCTTTAGAAGGTGTTATAAATTCTTTTACTGCAGTGTTTTTTTCAGATTGGGTTTCCACCCTATGTTTCTTCTTTACTTCAGATGCTATGAGTTCTGACAATTCTTTTTTATTTCAGAAAAGAATTCCACTCTGAGTTCCTCTATGACTTTCTGCTGTTGCTTATGTACTATTGATGCTATTAATTCATTACTTTGAGCTGAGCTAGTGTCATGTGCACTTATTCTGCGTGGGCATTGGGTTTCCTCCATATGTTTCTGCATTTGATTCTTTACTGCTGATGTTATTAATTCAGGGATTTCTTTTTTCATTTCCAATCTGAGTTCCTGTATACCTTTCTGCAGCTGTCTCTT
>NW_004524658.1:10402440-10407419 GCF_000260255.1 Octodon degus | reverse complement strand
TGTGGCCAGCTCAGCCCACCAGGGGGCGGGCTGGCTGGCATGTGGTGCTGGGGGATTGAACCGTGGTCCCTGGGCTTCGCTAAGCTTGTTCCAAGTAGGTGCTTTAGACCACTGAGCCATCTCACCAGCCCCTCAGAGATTTCTTTTTCATTTCAGAGATTAATTCTGATCTTAATCCTCTATACCTTTCTGCTGTTATTTCTTTACTTCAGACACTATTAATTCATAGATTCGTTTTTTATTTCAGAGATTAATCCTGGTCTGAGTTCTTCTATGCCTTTGTACTGTTGTTCCTTTACTTCAGATGTATTAATTCAGACATTTCAGCTGTGCTAATGTCCTCTGCACTTGTTTTCGGTGAGCTTGGGACTTGAGATTGCATTTTTCTCCTTTGCCATTTTGTATAGCACTGTGCACTGATATTTAGTGTAGAGCTTTGGTGCAGTTGTAACCTTATCACCTACTAAAATTCAGGTACCGATATACCAAGTTTTAGTTCATCCAGTTGTGTCTGCCTTGGGTCTGACTACTGTGCTCAGCTCCTTCCTGCTGTTGCTCTTGGAGGTGAGCCTGCTGTGCCCCTCTGGCAAGATGTTTTTCTCCTGTATTAGCTGTGCGTTTTTGACCCTAGTCTCACTGCAGTCACTTCAGCTGCAGAGTTTCATCCCAGCATTGTATGCCAGGCCTGGGCTGGGGCTGGCAGGGTATGGGGCAGGGCAGGAGAACACAGAAGCTCTCCCACACACTTACTGGGTCTGAGCTTTGGTGGATCTGGAGGTCTTACCAGAATGTGGTGGAAGTTCTCACTCACAGGGCGGGATTGGGCTGGCTCTGGAGGGGCGAGGGAGGTCCGGAGAACGTGGGGAAGAGTCTCTCTCATGAGATGGGCTTGGTCTGGCAGGCAAAGGACAGCACAGAAGCACTCCCACACACTTGCAGGGCCTGGGGTTGGGTGGCTCTTGAAGAATGAATTCTAAGGAACAATGGAGGTTAGCAGTAAGAAATATCTATTTGTGGAGAGATCTATAGCTCCTGAGAGACAAGAGGAGTCCCCAGAAAGTTTTCAGTTAGCCCACTGCACAGAGGAAACTTATGGAGCAATATCATAAGGTGGGTGTAGTGTAGGCTAAAGTTATAATCACCCAATAAGATTATAAGTATAGCCACTCATGTGATTTTTCTTTTACTTTTTTAGCTTCTTTATTAACTTTGTTGCATAAAACATACATTCTCGTATCAACATTGTTGTCACGAATAAAGGCAACAAAGACAAGGTACTAGCAAGATGTACTTCACATAAACAATCATCTCATAATAGGAAGTCTAGATCCCATAAAACAAAAAGATTAGGAAGCAAAATACGAATAAGCGTTGTATACAGAATATACTCAAATGTGTGTGCAGACAATATACTTACAATATTGCTCACTTAAGTTCTTTTATGACGCATAATTTCTTAACCATCCATTTATAAAATAATATTAACATGAAATCCAAATCACATTCATTTTCACAATATCAAGACTAAACTCAAGCAATTTCACTGACTCTAATGTTAATTGTTTCAAAAGTAAGACAATCTTAGTATTTTTAACCCCCTGAACATGGTTTGCAACAAAAGGGTGTATCATTTTACTGCTTTTTGAAGGTCAGGTCCCAACCTGCACTTCCATGGTATAAGTAACAACAGAGCCAACAGACATGTCACTGAAAATACTGCCTATCCACGTAAAGCATGTGTATGGGCTGGATTCCTTCTACTTCTAGCAAGGCTATGAAGGCAACCACCAGCGCAGAAGCTCAGATCTCATGCAGCGGAAACATTAAATTCACCACTACACATCTGTTAGAGAGCTCCAAGTCCCTGCCTCTAACAGTTTTAGTATACCTACTGAATACAGTAGGTCATTTTAAAAAACAGAAACAGAACATATAGCCAGTCTTTGCAATTAAACATTTTTATAACACAAACAATGTTCAGACACAAAATTTGAACTAAATGTTTTTTCTAAATACAGTTTATGTAATTAAGGGTTTCTTAAACAAAGACAGGTCTTAGGTATATAAGCCGTACAAACTTACAGTAGTGTATAGTCCAAATAAAGATTTTCTTCCTATTATGACATGACAAAATTGCTTTCTGAGTAAAGATATGCTAAGGCCTAAGGTTGTAAACACTTTGAAAGCTGAACAGCTTAGTGAAAAAATTACTGTTCATTTAAAAACGTGTATTTCTCATAACAGACCCCTGAACTTTCAAATTTACATTCAAGAATACATTTACATCTCCAATGTCTAGGAAAGGGACAAGTTTTATGTAAAAAAGTAGCAAAAAGTTAAACCCACCAATTTACTGAAAAAGCCATTACTTTTATTAGAAAAAAAATGCTTCTCAAGATGTTGGAAACAAGTCACAGTGCAGACCCAAGTTTGGTTCAGTGTATTTCTCCCTGGATTATATTCCGGGAGGAGAAGCAGTCCCTCCTTGGCTGTGGGGAGCAGCAGTATTTGAGGGACTGTGTAAGCTGGTTTCCTTGTACACAAACCAAGCATTTCCTCCCCACAGTATCATATTCAGGAAGCCAAAGATCAACCACAAAATGTGGCAACAACAGTAACAACGAAGTCAATCATGGGAAGCTTACTACTGTCCTGGTACAGGTTCGTGTAGCCGACATAGAGCAGAAGGGCGGCAATGCAGTACAGGAACACAAAGACTGCAAAGGTGACATAGAATTGTGCAGAAGAGGAGTAATCTCCTATGAGGACATGATGTTTCCAGTCTATGTCACACACATTTGAAGACTGAAATGATGTCTGATTCAACCTGAATGGATAACCAAAAGCAGCTGTAACAGTTTTATTCTCACCCTTTTTAGTACAAACCACTAGAATTTCTGTTTTGCCCTTATAACCTCCACAGGTGGCAAAAGAGAAAATGGCTGCAATCCACTCCAGGACCTTGATGAAGCCCAGCAGCTCCTTGAGCGGGACCAGGTTGAGCTGGAAGGCAGACATCCTCTGAGGGAAGGAGGGGAGAGAGTGAGGACAGCGGGGTGGAGGAGGAGGGGACCCACGACACCTGAGTGGCGAGGCAGCGAGGACAGAAAGGTACTCATGTGATATTGATCCAGTGCGGAAGGAAGACATGCAGCAAGTGTATATGGAAAGAACAAAGAACTTTTCAGGAAAAAGTTAGTCTGAGGGTCTTGGTCACCCACCAAGGTGACTGATGTCTATCTAAACTTTATGTAGCACATGTTACCACTTATCTTATCCTTTGGGTAGGCATGTAGGACTGGTTATCTCATCTCTGTCTTGAGGCCTAACCTCCAACAGATGCACCTCCAGACACAGTTATAGTGTATTTTTCATCTTTTGTATTGACTGTCTGAAAGGTCTAGCCATGTCTGACTGCCCATGATATTTCTACCTTACTTAGCTGTCTATAACGTAATGAAGTCTGGCTTCCAAAAGTTATACAACAAAAATTTTCAAAATAGAAAAGAGTGCTCCTGGCATTGATACCACATTATTTTGCTGTGTTCTATTGGGCACATCAGTCTAAATTTGAGATGAGGTTGATAATGGACTCTGCCTCCGTATAGGAGACTGGTAAAGTAGCATTACAAAGGAACACATGGGGTCGAACATGCTTTTATGCTCATGTTTGGAAAATATATTCTTCTACATATCTCAGAAACTTAATCCTGCAAGAGTATGTGGAGGCAGAGAGAAGATAGGACTTATTTTAGTTCAACTTCCAGTCATGAGAATGAAAGGAATAAAAACATTCCAGTTGCAAAAAGCAACAAATTCCATTTTAAACAATTCTACACAGAAATGGTCAATTTGCAGTCACATAATGCTCCAGTAACAATACTGATGCTGGAGGTTGAAGGAGGACAGCCAAGTTGAGAGATAGAAATCCTTCTATTGTGTGTCTGTCATCTCCAAACATTAACTTCATTTTTTATCATGTTCCTGATTCTCTTTCTGTAATTATTTGCTGCAGGTGATAAATTTCAATAGTAGCTGTTCACATATTGTGGTGTAAAGTTCTTAAATGTAACCCAAAGGCAAGCTTAATATCAAAACTTTGTTGTCCTTAAACTATATATCAAATACCTGGATTGGGTCTGGATGTAGGTAACACTATGACTTGAGAAGAAAGCCCTCAAGACATTTGGCCATGATGTCCATATTAATCAAGGGCATTTCATCCCTTAATAGTTTTGCAGAATCAAATCTATTGGCTAGATTCTCAAAGACTTCCTGGTAAGTTATGCAAATTATTGTGAGTCAGCTTTTCTGTTACTTGACAGAATATCTGAAAGCCACAAGGTAGCAGAAGAGCAGTTTTATTTGGCTCCCTTTTAGAAAGATTCAGCCCAAGGTCAGCTGGATCTGTGGCAGAAGCATCATAGCAGAGGGTGTTGTGGGGAAAACCTGTAAAGGTCATGACAGCTGTGAAGCAGAATAAGGGAACACGCCAGAGAGGAAGGAGTAAGGGACCAGATGCTGATTCTAAGGCCATGCCTCCAAGATCCAGCCCAACATGCTTCAAACTTGAAAGTAAGCCTCATCAATTCCTCAGGCAGATCCCAAAGCAAGCAAGCAAACAAACAAACAAAATCAATACTCTACCCTAACTGCCATATCAGTTCCTCATCAACTTGGTACTCAAACATGTCTGCTTAAATTACAATGAATTTTTAAATAAAGAAAATAATAGGGATTGCAAGATAGCTCAGTGGTGCAAGCACTTGCCTGGTAAGTACAAGGACTCGAGTTCGATCCCCAGTACTGCATGCTGAACTGGCTCCTGAATGCCCTGTTTTTTTTTTTCCCCAAAGTTTTATTGATAAACAGATAGCAATGAGACAGTTTCAAATCAAATTGGAAGTACAGTTTCAACAAATAATACACTGCATATATTCTTCTTAGTGGTTAATTGCTGTACAAGATGCGGACTTGTG
>NW_004524658.1:10399618-10401650 GCF_000260255.1 Octodon degus | reverse complement strand
AACAGGTATTTTTCATCAAGTATTGATATGTTGAACTTTAAGTCCCTACATAATATGATAAAAAACATTTAAAAATTAGATTATATTTTAAAAATAGGATAAAGAATTCTATGCTTCTTATGTTTGCACATAAGTCCAAAAATCTTACCATATACAACCTTGAAGCAGGACAGTCCCACAATATTCCTTTTCCTGTCTCTTGCTTTCTGAATGCCCTGTTTTAATTTGCATTTCACAGATGGCTAGTGATGTGGAGCATTTTTTCTTATATCTATTCGCTTCTTTAATTTCATCCAATGAGAAGTATGTGTCCATCTTAGATGGTCATTTCTGGACGGGGTCCTTAAATTTTGGAGCCCTAGTTTTTTTTAGTTCTTTATAAATTCCAGAGAGCAGACCTTTGCTGAGTACGTATTTGTCATGATTTTTTCCAAATTTGTGGGTTGTCTTCTCACTTTGTTGTTAATTTCTTTTGACATAAAAAAAAATCAGTAAGAGCACATCCCAGTTGTTAATTCTTTCAAGTGTTTCCTGTGTGATTTGATTTTTGTTCATGAGCTCTTTGCCTACCGCTATGTCTTCAAGATTTCCTCCTATTTTCTCTTCCAGGAGATTTAGTGTCTCTGCTTTAATGATTAGATCTTTAATCCATTTTGACTTTAGCTTAGTGCATGGTGATAGACCTGGGTCAAGTTTGAGTTTTCGGCATCTAGAGAGCCAGTTTTTCCAGCACCATTTGTTAAAGAGGCATCTTTCTTTCAGTGAGTGTGTTTGGCCCCTTTGTCAATTAAGGTGGCTGAGTGTGTTCATAGGGGCTTCAGCATCTTCTAATCTATTCCATTGGTCCTTAGGTCTATTTCGTTGCTAGTAGCATGCTGATTTTTATCAAAGTAGCCTTGTAGTATAATTTCAAGCCAGGAATTGTAATGCCTCCTGCCTTGTCTTCATTGCCCAGGATTGCTTTTGCTATTCTAGGTCTTTTCTGGTTTCAAATAAATTTTAGGAATGATTTCTCTATCTCTGTGAGGTATGCTGGTGGTAGTTTGATAGGGATTGTTTTATCTGTACAGCAATTTTTGGAGTATGGCCATCTTCACTATGTTAGTTCTTCTTATCCAGGAGCATGGAATATTTTCCATTTTCTGAAATCCTGTACAATCTCTTTTTTCAGAGTACTGTAATTTTCCTTGAAAAGTTCTTTGACTTCTTTAGTTAGGTTAATTCCAAGTTATTTCATTTTCCTCAGTGCTATTGTAAAAGGTATTGTTTCTATAATATCCTTCTCAGTGTGTTTGTTATCTGTGTAGAGGAATGTCACTGACTTTTGGGTATTGACTTTATAACCTGCTATGCTACTGAATTTCTGTATTAATTCTAATGGGTACTTCATTGAGTTTTTGGGTCTTGCAACTAAGGTATCATGTCATCTGCAAAAAAATGATAATTTAACTTCTTCTTTGCCTATTCTTATTCCTTTTATATCTTTCTCTTGTCTAATGGCTGTAGCTAATGATTCCAGAACTATATTGAATAGGAGTGGTGAGAGAGGACATCCTTGTCTTGTACCAGATCTGAAAGTAAAAGATTTCAGTTTTTCCCCATTTAGAATTATGTTAACATTGGGTTTTCATAAATGGCTTTTATCAGATTGAAGTAGAGGCCATCTATTCCAATTTTCTGCAAGACTTTGAACATGAATGAGTGTTGGACTTTGTCAAAAGCCTTTAGTGCATCAATTGAGTTGATCAGGTGGTTTTCATATTTGACTATATTGATATAGTGTACTCCATTTATAGATTTTTAAATATTGAACCATTCTTGCATCCCTGGGATGAATCCAACCTGGTCATGGTTTTATGATCTTCTTGATGATTTGCTGTATTCTATTTGCTAGTATTTTATTGAGGATTTTGGCATCTATGTTCATGAGGGAGATCAGCCTGTAGTTCTCTTTCTTAGTTGCGTCTTTCCCTGGTTTTGGTATCAGTATAATACTTGCTTCCAGGAATGATTTTGGGAAGATTGCTTCCTT
>NW_004524658.1:10392423-10399518 GCF_000260255.1 Octodon degus | reverse complement strand
GCCTGTAGTTCTCTTTCTTAGTTGCGTCTTTCCCTGGTTTTGGTATCAGTATAATTCTTGCTTCCAGGAATGATTTTGGGAAGATTGCTTCCTTTTCAATTTCATTGAAGAGCTTGAGGAGTATAAGGACTACATCTTCTGTAAATTTCTTGTTGAATTCAGCTGTGAATCCATCTGGCCTGTAGCTTTCTTTCTTGGTAGGTTTTTTATTACATCTCGTATTTCATTGGCTGTTATTGGGCTATTGAGAGTCTTTATATCTTGTCGATTCAGTTGTGGTAATTTGTACCTTTCTAGGAATCTGTCCATTTCTTCTGTATGTTCTATTCTGTGAGAGTAAAGATTCTCAAAGTAGCTATTGATAATCTTCTGAATTTCCACTGGGTCTGTATTAATTACACCCTTTTCATTCCTTATTACTTGTATTTGAATTTTTCTTTCATCTTTTTGATGAGGTTAGTTAGGGGCTTATTGATTTTATTTAATCTATCAAAGAACCAGCCTTTTGTTTCATTAATTCTTTGAACTGTTTTCTTTGTCTGAATTGCATTAATTACTACTCTAATTGCTATGATTTCTTCCCATCTTTGGGCTCTGGGTTTGGTTTGCTCTTCCTTTTCTAGTTGTTGAAGGTGCACATTAGGGTGTTTATTTGTTACCATTCTCTTTTCCTAATGTGTGAGTTCACAGCTATGAATTTCCCTCTGAAAAGTTCTTTTATTGTATCCCATAAATTTCAATAAGTTGTGCTTGAATTTTCATTGAATTGTAGATATTGTTGAATTTCTTGTTTAATTTCATCTGTGACCCACTGGTTACTGAGTAAAGTATCATTTAATTTCCATATATTTCAGGTTTTTTCTGGTTTCTTTTTTCATTTATTTCCTGTTTCCTTGCAGTGTTTTCAGACAATGTGCATGAGATAATTTCTGTTTTCTTGCATATACTTAAGCATGACCTATGGACCAGTATGTGGTCTATTTTAGAAAATGACCCATGTGCAGCTGAGAAAAATGTGTATTCAGCTGTGTTTGGGTGGAACACTCTGTATATGTCCACCAAGTCCATTTGTTTTAAGCTCTGGTTCAGTTCTGTTATTTCTTTGCTAATTTTTTGTGTGATTGACCTATCCTTTTGTGATAATAGTATGTTAAGGTCTCCTGTTAAGATTGTGGTATTGGATATTAGATTGTTCATTTCCATTAAGATTTGCTTTGTATTGTTGGGTGCTCCCATGTTTGGTGCAATATATGTTTATGAGTGTTACCTCTTCTTGAATTTTTCCCCTAACCAGCATGTAGTGGCCTTCTTTATTTCACTTCATCATTTTTGATTTGAAGTTGAGACTGTCTGAGAATAGGATTGTTACCCCTGCTCTTTTCTGAGGTGCTGATCATGTAGTATTGTGTTTAATCCTTTGGCTTTCAGTCTATGAATAACTTTATGAGTTAAATGTGTTTCTAGTATTCAGCATATTGTTGGATTTTGTTTCCTAATCCACTGTGCCAGTCTATTTCTCTTAATTGGTGAATTCAGTCCACTTACATTGATGGTTAGAATTGAGATGTATTGACTTATAATGTACATGTTATTTACCTGTTATTATTTACTCCTCTGTCTCCTGTGTTTCATTATTTGCTGTTTTCCTTTGGTTGAATCTGATCTCATTTGTGGAGTTCTGATCATTTTGGTCCCTGTCTAGAACATCTTTCAGGAGCCTGTGTAGGGTTGGCTTTGTTATCATGAAATTCTTTAGTTGTTCTTTATCATGGAATTATTTCACTTCTCCATCAAACTTGAAAGATAGTTTTGCAAGTTATGGTAGTGTGGGTTGAAATTTGTTTTCAGGGAGGACTTAATGTACTCTGCTCCATGCTTTTCTTCCCTTCATGGTTTGTGAAGAGAAGTCAGCTGTAATTCTGATGGGTTTTCCTTTGAATGTGATCTGCTTCTTTTCTGTAGTGGTTTTTAGTAAATTATTCTTGTGCTGAATTTCTGGGATCTTGACTATTATATGTCTCGGTGTGTTTTTTATTGGGTGGAAGTTACTTGGCATTCTGTATGCTTCAGTTACCTGAATGTCAGATTGTTTCCTCATATTTGGGAAGTTTTCTGCTACTACTTCTGCCCATGTTTTTTTTACATCCTTTGTACACTCCTTCTTTTTCATTGATAAATATTATTCTCACATTGTTCATCTTTGCATCGCCCTGCAAGTGATGAATTATTTTTTCCTGCATCCTAGTTGTTTCTAAGGGATATTTTCTTACCTTTTCACTAGATGCACCAATGTCTTCAAGATCTGAAACTCTGTCTTCACTTTCACTTAAATGGTTTTGCAAGCTTGTGATTTAGATTTTAAATTCCTCTATATCTCTTTGACTCTGCTCCATGTGATCTATTTATTTCCTGTATTGCTCATTCAAGGAATCCATCATTTTTCTAATCTCTATTTTTTTTAATCAATGTCTTCTTTAGAAGCAGTTATTAATTCTTTTACTGCAGTGTTTTTTTCAGATTGGGTTTCCTCCCTATGTTTCTGTAGTTGATTCTTTACTTCAGATGCTATAAGTTCAGAGAATTCTTTTTTTTTTTTATCAGAAAAGAATACCGCTCTGAGTTCCTGTATAAGTTTCTGATGTTGTTTATTTACTGTCGATGCTATTAATTCATACATTTCAGCTGAGCTAGTGTCCTCTGCACTTGTTCTTGGTGGGCATTAGGTTTCCTCCATGTTTCTGCATTTGCTTCTTTACTGCAGAAGTTATTAATTCAGGGATTTCTTTTTTCATTTCCAATCTGAGTTCCTCTATACCTTTCTGCAGTTGTTTCTTTATTTAAGAAGCTGTTGATTCATTGATTTCAGCTGTGTGATTCTCATTTTGTTCTGTGTTAGTGTCCTCTGCACTTATTATGTGTGGGCTTGGGGGTCTGAGATTGTATTTCCCTTCTTCTCATTGTCATTTTGTGTAGCACTGTCCTCTGACCTTTCTTGTAGCGCTTTGGTGTATTTATAACCTTAGCACCAACTGAAATTCAGATGCAGATCTGCAAAGTTTGGATTTATCCAGCTGTGCCTGGCTTGGATCTGGCTGCTGTGCTCAGCTCCTTCCTGCTGCTGCCCTTGGTAGTGATCCTGTTGTGCCCTTCTGGCAAGATGTTCTGCTTCCAGACTAGCTGGGTGGTTCTGTCCCCTAAACTCTCTGCAGGGATTGCTGCTGCAGGGTTTCACCCCAGGCCTGTAGTCCAGGCCTGAACTGAGTCTGCATGGAACCAGTTTGAGTAGCAGGTTGTGGAAGCTCTCCCACACACTCACTGGGCCTGGGCTAGGGCTAGATCTGGGATTCTCCAGAATGCAGCAGAAATTCTCACAGGGCTGGTGGGGTGGGGGTGTGCTGCAGAGTTTTGTGTGGGCCCAAGGGGGTGGAAGAAGGTCTCACCTGCGCTGAGCCTAGGCTGGTACTGGCATGTCCCACGGGTGCAGGGTGGCAGGAAGCTCTCCCACACACTCATCTTGCCTGGGCTAGGACTGGATCTGGGGGTCCCCAGAATGCAGCAGAAATTCTCACTTGGTGTGTGTGGTGTGGTGGTGTTGCAGAGTGGTGTGGGGGTTCCCAAGGGGGTGGAACAGGGTCTTACCCACTCTGCACCTAAGCTGGGTCTGGTAGGTCCTGCTGGCGCAGGGTACCTGCTCACCCACATGCTCACTGGGGCCTGGGCTAGGTCTGCTACTTAGCATTTTTGCTTAAGGATCTCCTTTACACTATTTGTAAACTCTGACAAATAAAGACTCTTGCTACTTTAAGTAAATGATGACAGGGCCATAGCAGAGCTTGCAGCATCAGCCAGAACAAACCAGATGGGCAATGCATTGGCCCCTTATTGTGCCATGAGCTGCATTGTAATGCTTTGTGACTTAAAAGCTGTCTCTTGACTGCATTTCCATCCTTCCCCTTGTGGTGTCTAAGCACATGGAATTATTTATTTATTTATTTATTTATTTATTTATTTTTGTGGTACCAGGATTTTACTCAGGACCTGCACTTGCCAGGCAAGCACTTGTTCTACTGAGCTATCTCCCCAGCCCTGGAAATATTTATGACTAACCTCAAAGCTTCTTTCTCCAAGAAAATCTTTTGGCTGATAACCTAATTCTGGGAAAAATTAGCAGTGATTCTAGAACCTTAGAGGCAAAGTGCACTCACGATTCTGGCTTCAAGTGATACCGGGGAAATGAAACTTGCAACCTGAAAAGTACCTGGTTTGAGTTTGTGCTCTCTAAAATTGAAGAATGAATTTCAGGAACAAAGAGAGGTTAAGAGCAGAATATTTATTGGGAGAAAGAAAGCTTCTGTCTGAGAGAGGGACAGAAGGGGGACCCAAGTGGGTTACCCAGGAAGCTGTCTTTTCTAGGGTTATTAAAGAGTAAAACCATGTGGTGAGGAGGGTCTATGGTAGAAACCATGGGAATTCGCTTAGGTGGGCATAAGATAAAACAATATTACCAGCACCATTACTCAAGTAAAATTGATTAAATTGGAATCAAATTGTGGAAGTAAGTCACATAGCAGGTGGCATGAATACAGAACAAGGTCTCTTCCTGTTGGGGGTTGAGTTAGTGATTCACTGAAGCTCTTTCAAGGTGATTGATACCTATTTAGAATATCAAACCCTGATGGCCATCCTTACAGAAGTATGTGGCTGCATTTGTTTACTCTTTTGTCTTGAGGTCTGGCCCACATCAGGGAGTGTCTTCCAAAGTTGCAAAGTCGCTTTGTCTTCCAGATTGTCCTTGAAGGCCTAGCCCTGTATGACTCACTGCCTATAATATTTCTTTCTAATTTAGCTGCCTACAACACAAGGAATCAATCACTAGACTAACGTCTTACTCTGTAATTCCTTTGAGACAGTCAGTGTTTCTTGAATGGTGATTCATGGACCTCCTGCATCAGAAATTACCTGCTGGGCCTTATAATCTATAGATTCCTTATTGTATTCCAGGGGGGAAAATGTAAAGATGGGCCCTAAGAATTCTTCATGCCACACTTGTCTTACCCCTCAAGAACACAACAAAAAAGCTTCCTGAAGCAATCCACACACAACAGGTCTGTAGAAGAAAACGTGGCTGTCTTTTTCTACTGGATACTTCATTAGGGGTTGGGGATTTGTAGAAGCGGAAACTGAGGTTCACAGGCCCTGAGCATTTGGCCTGGAGTCGGAAACACATTTACATTTAAATTTTGGTTCAGACTTTCTGGTGGCCTTGGGCTGCTCACTTAGTGTGCCTGAGCCTCAGCCATCTTTGTGAAGTGGACACAATAGTAAATACATGCAGTTTCTGCTCCAATTATATTGAACTGCCAAGTGCTGTTCTGGTCTATCCTAAGGGCTCATTTTAATCTCTTGCAAACTCAGGCTTCCCAAAGTGTGGCTGGGTTTTGAAGTAGATAAACAACACTGAGACTCACTGGCAGATGTTGCAACAAAGGTGTGGGGAAATGCATATTAACTTGAAATGAGTCCCTGGTGTCTCCTTGTCTGACACATTATCTTGTGCAAGGGGGTGGCGGAGGGGCTGAGAAGAAATTTGGTACCTGGTTAATTTAAAGATGCTTTTGACTATTTTCCTCACCTCACATGCAGGCACCTGTTGTCCCTGCACTGCATGGTACCCTTTGCTCTTTGTCTGCTCCTTTCTTGCCTGGAGCATACATTTTTTCTTTGGACTTGTTGGTTAAAAATAATAACAAAGCAAAGTCTCTTTCTTTTCCTTATCTGATTCTTTCCTGGCATGAAATGAGGGACTTACGAGAAGGAGAATGAGAAACCCCAGAAGCTGCATTTACTGTTTCCCCTGCTTCCATCAGGCAAAGCTGCCAGTATCCATCACGTCACATGGTTCTCTTTCTCACTCCCTACCCATCTCAGGAAGGGTGAAGATTTGTAATAATGGCAGGTAAGTCCTGACCAGCGGCGTGAATTCTTGCATGGCGTGCTGTTAATGACCTGCATCTTCACAGGAAGAGCTTCCTCAGTGTGTTTTCCTCTGTTTATAAACTCTGTCTTAAATATGCTTGGACAAAATATATTTGTTTTCCTAAATGGGATAAAGTATGAAATACTGAAATGAGTCACTTTTAACATGTAGGTGTCTTGTGTTAGACAGGAGGTGGGAGAAAGGCATTGTACACTTTAGTTATGTTAGGAAAGATAATACTTGGAAAGCTTTTGTGTCTCACTGTAAGGCCTCAAGAAAATTCCTTTTTTATGAAGAAAAGAAATTAGGCCACTTACCTGACAGAAGGATAGGACAGAAAACATCTGGTGAAACATACAGCTTCTGGCTATACTTACACACAAAACACTTTTGTGACCTGATGTGTGGGATTTTCCCTCCAAATACTTATCAGCTCTCTGGTGCACACCACAAGAGTGTCCTATAATTCACTTCTCATTTCCTCCCCACTTACATTCTATGAAAGGACAAAATTACAATTAAGTTTAAACATCTTAACGGACTCATTTTCAATTCTAGTACTGAGCAACACTTCATTCTGTTAAATATGATAAATGTTTCCTTAGGCTGAGGCAGATGAGGTTGATTTTCTATTAGAGAAAGGCTGAAGAAAGAAGAAGCATTAAGAACAAAAAAATGGTTATATTGAAGTTGCTTTCCTTGTAAAATGGGGACAAAGACACAGAGAAATAGAAAAATAACAGATTAAGTAATATCAGGTTACTTTAGGTTAGCTTTTTAATGTAAGGATTAAGGTAGAGGGAACTTCATTATCATGCCAATTGAACTGACCCATGGGGAAATTTGGTATTTTCACCTTAATCCTGATTTCTCGGGTTAGATAAACAGTTTAGTTTCAGCTTGGTTGAACTGGAACTGTAGCACAAGTGACTCCATTCTGGTTGTGCTGGGCCTGGAAGAAGCTTAGTACCATCTAACGGCCTCCAGGAATTTTTTTTTTCAAAGTTTTATTGATAAACAGATAGCAATGAGACAGTTTTAAATCCAATCAGAAGTACAGTTTCAACAAATAATACACTGCATATATTCTTCTTAGTGGTTAATTGCTGTACAAGATG
>NW_004524658.1:10371266-10388602 GCF_000260255.1 Octodon degus | reverse complement strand
CCAGCTGCATCTGGCTTGGGTCTGGCTGCTGTGCTCAATCCTTTCCGCTGCTGCCCTTAAGGGTGAACCTGTTGTGCCCCTGTGGTGAGATGTTCTGCTCCTGGACTAGCTGGTTGTATCTATTCTCTACATTCTCCCCTGCAGAGGTTGCAGCTGCAGGATTACACCTCAGGCGTGTATGCCAGGCCTTTGCTGTGCCTGGAGGGGGCAAGGTGAAGTTGGAGGAAGAGGAAGCTCTCTGCCCACTCACCGGACCTGGGCTAGGACTGGGTCTGGGGGCTCCCAGAACTCGGCATAAAATCCTCCTCCTGGAATTTTTAACCCTCCTTTTTCCTTTCTGTGTTTTACAAAGTCATAAAAGTCTTCTCTTTGTCTAAGTAAGTACTATACACTTGCAGAAAAGCCATCTTTATCAAGCTATTTGAAAAACTCTAAGTCTGCCCACCAGAAACGCTTGCATGCTATTGTTCTACGACTGTTGGCTGGTTTCCAAGCACTGAAGGAATCAGTAGCTGAGCATAGGCTGATCCATTTGGAGGGGAGAGAAAGGAGGAGGTCGCAGAAAACACTTGTTTAATGGAAGAAAGGAGTGCAAGGAACGCAGCAGGGTGGAAGACTGTCCAAGAGGACGGGTTCAGGAGAAACTCCCACTGACACCAGGGAGATGCACCAGGGCTGGGAGCAGTGGGGGCGGGGTTGGGCAGGGAGAAATGAGGCGGAGGCCAGGACAGGGAGCCCGCAGAGAACAGAGTCAGCATGCTATCTCTAGGTCAGGCCTAGAAATGGTGCCAGCCATGTGTGGGAATTTATGTTTTGTGTCCTCACGTGTTTATATTTCTACATTTACATCTTGGCTGCCAAAAATGTAAATAAAGATAAAGAGACTGAAGTTTTTCTTTTTTTAAACACTGCTGTTTACCTTCTGATGAATGATCACTCAAAATGTGCTTAATGGCACCATAGTGCCCAATTTAGTCCATTTGAATAAATAGTATCTCCCTAGGAGAACTTCATTCACTCTGGCTTGATGGCACTAGGAAATAATTTTAGCTTTTAGGCAGTACATAGTCCCCTCTCCACCATCTCCTTTATTACCTTAAACACCAGGGCAAAGATTTAAACATAGAATCCAGGGCTATTTTATTTTGCTATCCTTACTGTTTATATACAGCAATATACACCCCATGCCATATTATGCTGAAAGTAAAATGGCAGTAAATGTCTACATATTAATGTGTTTGCCCATGATGTTAGCATAATCTAAAAACATTGGGTTTAGGTTATTAATAAGGCATGATTGCTCTAAGAAATGTTTATAATGTCCAGACAGCTTCTTGTTAATGTTTGAAGTATTTCTGCATCTCATTTTCCATACAGAAAGACAGATGTAACAATTTAGGGTCTAATGGTCAAATGATTCTGCCACGACGCAGACACTGTCATTTGTGCACCATGATTATGTTGATGGATCGTTTCCATTTTGCCTTTCCTTACTGTGTCATTATTCCTTCAGCTGGGTATTTTCTGGCTTTCATATTAGCCCCAAAGCGGGGGGGGGGGGAACCCACTTAATCGTGCTCACATTTCTGTTGCTAATCTTTGGTTTATTAGATCTTTTTCTACAATTGCATTTTAGGTGTTCTACTGAGCTGCTGGAGTAGTTGGTGTGTGCAGGTGTTATTGTACGACTTGGGGACAGTAATCCTGGGCTTTACAAGGTGATATAAATGTGGTACTGGAGAAAAATAGATTGTTGATGGCGAGCTTAGTAAGAAACATTTGTTTTCTTTCCAGCCTTGGTTGTTAAATGAAATTATGACTTTGAGGAACAGGGCCTCTGTATTCTTTCTTCCTGCCATGAGAACACATCCAGCGAGGACTTGATGCTGGGTCCTCTCCTTCACTTTGTCAGTGGCAGGCACCCTGATAAAGACTGCTGTCAGCTTAAAATAAATCATATTTCAAACATTTTTTTTTTCAGATTGGGCAGCCAAAATTAGTGCAAGGAATGTCAGTCTGTTGCCAGATCTGTCAATATAAAGTTTAGATCACAGTTAACTGGTGCCAGTTTAGTTAACTACCTGACAAAAAAGGCTCATAATATGCTGGGAAGAATGATTCCATTCTTAAAATGATAGATGCTCAGAGTCAGCAGGGATGCTGAAACTGACACTGGCCCTTTTAAAAAGGACTTGATAACGTTGGCGAACAATGGCAGGAAGGAAAAAGCTTGACCTGGAAATAGATGGAGGATAAAAAATATCCTCCCTTGATGGTAGTTTAAAAAAATCATCCATAATATGGGGCCATGCAGAGATCTGTCTTGTGATAAAATAGGCTCTTGCTTGTTCAGTCTGATCCTAAGGGTGAATTTGATATTCTAGATCCCAGAAGGGCAGAGTTCATTCTCTGGTTGGCTTAGGAATCAATATGGTTAATTGTATTTATGAGTAGGCTTATCTGTGTTAATACATAGACACAAAAATACAATAATATCTCATACATAGTTTGTTTCTAACTCTTATATGGATCTGAGGCAGATATTTCTGGTCCACTGGTGGCTTTTCTTCATGTGACCGTTCCAGGATTCATGCTTTTTCATTGGCCATCTCTGGCATCCTACCACCATTCTTGATGCATGCTTCTCCAATTTTAATGCATATATGAAGCAGTGACAGAGCTTATTAGGATACAGGTTTGGTTTCCAGAGGCTTAGACTGAATCTAAGGCTTTTTTTTTTGTATAAGAAGTAAAGCCATGTTGTTATGTTGAGCTATAGGGGACTCAGATCAACAACTTCTGACATTGCTAGTCATGTGGAAGACCCAATACTATTATGGGCTACTGGACTATTTTGAACCTAAGATTTTTAATAAGCACCAGGTGATGCCGATGTTACTGGTTTATGGGGCAGACTTTGAGAAGCAAGAATAGAGACAAGGTTTCATCACCAGCTGCATGTAGCTGCTGGAAGAGAAAAGAATATGAAGCACGTTGGTGATTTCTGTGGGTAGAAGCGGTGTATCATTCAACTGACCCACACTCCACTGATCCAAATTTAGAAGATGGCTGTAGCTGACTCATTGGCACCTGGGAAGAAGAAGAAGAAGAAACATTATTTTTAATAAATTTTTTGACACCTTCACCACCCTGGGTGATTTCAGGTGCTAAAGCTCATTTGCTTTTGCGATTGCATAATAATTTTATGGAAGCCTTTCTAGATGTTCTTTTTCCCTATTTTTTTAATATTAAAAAGTGTTGGCAACTGGGTACATTACTCTGAGAACGATGATGCCTATAATCTATAACTCTTCTTTTGACAGAGTCAAAGCACCTTCTAAGCATGATTTCATTAATCTTGTGGGCTGAAAATGAGGACGAGTCACCACTGCCACCTTTCAGAACACTTAGGTGTGCAGCACGGGTGGGCCTGTGTGTGTCAGATGGATTGCATGTGATGCTTTGGTGCATGGTGGCTGACATAAACCTCCCCCCTGAGCTCGCGAGGCTTCCTCTGATAGCCCTGCCCACCGCTTTCTCCTCTGCTTTTCTCACTGTGGGTTTCACCTTATCTCTTAAAGGAGTGTAGTTTTCTCACAATGCTACTCTGTTTTTGTACATGAGCTCCACTTGTCCTCTGAGGATTTAAGATCCATTTAGACAGTGTAATTCACTTTAAATAGCTTATTAAAAAGTTGGTTGGACCCAGGATCCA
This sequence comes from Octodon degus, assembly GCF_000260255.1. Classification (NCBI taxonomy): domain Eukaryota; kingdom Metazoa; phylum Chordata; class Mammalia; order Rodentia; family Octodontidae; genus Octodon; species Octodon degus. Next base: position 10,384,887 of record NW_004524658.1, on the reverse strand, counting down.
GGGCCAGATTCATATGTTAAAGTGCACATGTTGGAGATGGGCTTTAAATAAGTACAGAGGTTATGTCTCCGGGTCAGTGGGGAGGCATTTGTTTCTTTGCAGCTTGTGGTTATCCTAGTATAATTTATAATTATCTAATGAGGTCTAAATTGTAGATGGGGAAAATGGAAAGTAATTTCTACTATTTTATGCCAGGCTGGGGTGAGGGAAACTCCAATACCTTTATTATGCTCTAATAGCTTTTGCAAACATAGCTTCCCAGTGTAGATATGGTCTGCAATCAAAATAAGATTATATATGTTCTCCATTTTTCAAGCCTAATGTGTATGTTTGGCTTATAAAGCCTACCCTGGTAACATTTTTTTTTGTTATACCTGTTTCTTCACTTATGCACCTACATGAAATCATTTAGTCAGCTCCCAAGAAATCTATAATAAAGGTAGTTTAATGCTTCATCTGAAAACTGGCAATTTTTTCCTCTATGTGCTCAGAGGACTGGTTTAGTTTTTGTACTACTTCTGTACAAATAAGATCTTTGAATGTATACTTAGACGCTGCTGAAGAGATTTCATGGAAACTTTCTACCCCAATGCTCCCAACCTGTGTCTTCCCAGGCGTAAGCTTCAGCAACCCCATACATCAGTTTCTTCCTTAATTACGGCTTCTGCCGCAGTGGGGGAAATGGGCGTCAATCTCACTTTAGCTCTGGAGTGATCTGCTGCACTTGTGTTTCCAAGGCCAGTTGTACTTTGCCTGGGTCTGACTGCACTGTGGTCCACTTAGTGTCTGTTCTCTGCTTTTCACTCTTTGGTCAGAGATCTCACAAAAGATTGTTTTCCTCTATACAAGCAATGGCAGAGGATGACTGGGATAGACTTTCCTTTTTTGTCCTTCCTGCTCCTTGCTTTTCAGTCTACCACTTATACACCACATACATCTTTACTAAAATCCCTGAGAAACTTAAAGTAGCCCCATTTTACCTTTAAGGATTACAGATGTGCACTAACATACTGCATTTGTGGCTGGCATGGCCTGCAATACCAGGGACTGAACTTAGGACCTTGTGTTTGCCAGGCAGGCACTTAGACTGCCAAGCTATCTCTCCAGACCCTAAGTCCTGTTCTTGCCCCTTTATTTCATGTCTATCTCTTCTAAGGAAAAGCATCATCATTTGAAAAACTATATAGTATATTTATTTCTTGTGAGGTTCAGTATTATCCTAGAATCTTAGTCTTTCCTTTCCTGGTAACAGGACCCAATGACCCCCAGCACTGTCTTCTTTACATGTGAGAATTCAAGTCTTTAGTAACAGTGAGTGGCAGGGATTAGAGTAGGCTCAGCAGGAGAATCCTGAGAGAACCTTGGGAGGCGCAGCGCATGGAAGCATTTAGGGTGGATTTAGATGCCCCCAATTTCATTTCTTTCTAACATTTATGGCAGAGGAACGGAAAAGTTAAGAATGCTTCTGGGTTATCTATTTGGTAACTGTAAAATAGAACATACATGAACCTATAAAATTTACCTGTTTCCAAAACAAAATTAATTCTCAAATGCATTAGTGTCAAGATCCATTTTTTTTTTTTTTTTTTTTTGTGGAACTGGGGATTGAACTCAGGTCCTTGTACTTGCCAGGGAAGCACTTATTCTATTGAGCCGTCTCCCCACCCCTTTCAAGATCCATTTTAAGCAAAAATATGTCATGTTAAGGAAAACCCAATCTGCTCAGACTCCTGAATTATTCAGGGTAGATCGAGGCATGTTTTCTCCCTTCCTCTAGCTTTTTCTATTTTCCTGCTTCAAGGTGAAGCTTAAGAAATGCAGAAGAAGCTAAGCCCATGATACTGAAGACTGCACAAAGATCCAGGAGAAGGTTCTCTCTAAAAATTTATTTATTTATCCTTTATTTTTATTTAAAATTATTTATTTATTAATACAGGGTCACACTATGCAGCTCAGACTTGTAGTGATCCTCCTGTCTCAATCTCCCCATGTCTAGGATTACAGGTACATGTCACCTGACCCAGTTTGGGTGGCAAGCACTGTTCACCCAGGGGTCTGGGACAGGCACAACATGTAGTACAGGGGATAGAACTCAGATCTTGTGCTTATCAGGCAGGCGCTTAGACCACTGAGCTATCTCTGCAACCCCTAAGCACTCACTTCTTGAGCATTAAAGAAGATTCAATTTCTATTTTGGACATCCTTACTCCACTATAAATTTAAGGGAAGTACCGTTCAAAAAGGGTTGGGGAGATGGAAAGGAGAGTTACACATCTCAGGGGCTATGTTTTACTCTTATGTGTTTAGGACAACTTAGTCTTTGCTTGTGGAGCTATTGCCTCTTCCTGCATGCAAGCTACTGTTTAAACTCAAAATGCTTGAAAACTTCCCACCCTCTCTTACGTTGTTTGTCAGCCAAAATTAGAGGACATTAGCACCATGTGAATTCCCAATCACATAAAACATATATTTAATAGACTGGAGTGCGGTATCTTCTATTCTAATACCAACTGAGTTGTAAGAGTGTTCAGCTTTATGGATACAACACTAATTCCCTTAGTATTGAGTCACTTAAATATTTGTCTTTGAAGTAAGACATGGGAGAAGATTTGAATGTCAAGAATATGTCAAAGGAGAAAAAAACCCCTCTGAGTTTTAGAAGTATACTTTGAAATTTTCTTGAAACCACAGGTAGAAATTTGGAGTCAGAAACATTAGATTCAGTGACTCCACTACACAACATTTGAAAATTGCTATAATGTTGAAAGAACAACTATACAGCAATAATCTTCATATGTGGTAAGTTCTAAGCCAGTCAGTGTATGAGCAATGAAGGGGAGGCTGTAGCAAAGCACTTGGGCTAAAGTTGTACACAGATATGAATGTTCCTTAGCAATGTTAACACGAGAACCATGCCTCAAACTATTAGAATCACAGGCCATTGGAGCTGCTGTGTGCTGTCAGCAGGCATCCAACTCATTGATTCTACACCATTATCTCAGAATAGTCAAATGGAATAATGGTCCTTCTATTCATGAGCTCTTGATATTTGTGGGAGTTGAAAATAATATTATTGTGTTCATTTGGATTTTATTAAAAACAATCAATAAAATATGAATAATTGTAAGACAAGATTGGCTTACAAGATGGAGACTGAATTACTCTGTACTAGTCATCTGAAGTTTGGAGAGGCAGGAAAATCAGTAGCTGCTCAGTGCAGGGGACCAGAAACCTCAGAACAAGGAGTAAGGATGCATCCCAGTCTGAGGCCGAAGACTGGAAGTGTGCTCGAAAGTGGGTCGAAGTCTGAAGAGTCTGGAGTCTGATGCCTGTCGTTGAGAGGAGCAATACACTCAAGGAGTCAAGTCTGCATGCCCAACAGCTTCTCCTTTCATCACCCTTTCATTCCCTCAGGGTCCCCAGTCTGCCCAGAGGTGGTGCTCACTTCCGCTGTTTCCCTTTAAGGGAGGATCTTCCCTACCAAGTTTGCCTACCCACATGCCAGTCTTCTCTGGGAAAACCCTTGCAGACACATCCATAAGGATACTTTATCCGATTTATTTATTTATTTTTATGTATTTAGTACAGGATCTACAGGGTCACAGACACACGCCACCACACCCAGTCTCAATTGCCATCTCAGTGCACCCCAGAGTCGGGGCCATCATGGCACAGTGGGGTGTAGGGGACGGGATCCAACCCTGGCCACTAGGCTCTGCCTAAGCAGGCCTTTAGTCCACTGAGCTGTCTGGCCATCCCAGGATACTTCATCAGTTTTCTAGGCATCCGTTGGTTCACTCAAGTTGACAATAAAGATTAACCACCACAGCATGTGTTCATTTGTGTACTGCAAATAATTTGTTTGGATTGCAAAATACAAATTTTATGCTTATTTGTAGGGATCCTGTTCTTGTTAATTCTTATTTTGTTCAATGATTTTCTATGCAATTAGGTTTATAAACTTCAGTAGATGATATATTTTTCTGTAAGTACAGGCTATAATGCCAGGTATTCAAGCAAAAAAAAAAATTGAGGACTAAGCTTTTGATACTAATAAAATCTTTTAAATTATTTAAGACAAAAATTTCTCATTAAATCCAGGGGAAATTTTTATTTGGTCTTCTATGATTTCATTCAAGTTCCGGACATCAAGGTTTTCATTATTTAAAATGGTTTCTTGCTACTAAAAATCAAGAGAAAAAATTCAAATGTCAATCTGGCATGAATGCAAAATTTATAAGATGTAAAAAATGGTTATTAAACAAATATTCTTAGGCTTTCCCTTTCAGTAACAAAGGATCTATTTGGATACTTGAATATTATGCTAATTTTATACCCAGTTTCCTGTGGCTCAGTAATTATAAGTAATTTTTCTGTCATCATCCATAGAAAATGGAGACCTTTACAAGAGTAGGAAAGCAGAAGCCAGAGGACACAGGATGGCTATGGCTTGCAGGAGTGTGTGGTCAGCAGAGCCCGGGGTGTAAGTCAGGACTCTGGTGCTCACGATGCTGTTTCAGGAATACTACAAAAGAAGAGAAAAGGGAAAATGAGAAACGAAAGTGCCACTCAGTTATTTTCATTCTGTCTGGGAAGACTACCTGTGTTTTATCACTAACTTTTTTTTTTTTTATTAACAAAGCAAATGTCTAGATTTTAAAATGCTGTGAGATATAAAGTTAGACACTTTTAAACAGTTATTGGTATGTTTTCAGTTCCAAAAGGAAAAATAAAATGTATTTATGAAATTTCAAAATATCTGTCAGATAGCCATTCTTAAGGACATTTGTATAACAATCTTATCCAATAAGCAATACTGGGGCTGAAATGAGAAAGTGCTGACAGTTGATATCAATATCAAGTCATTATTAGATTTGGAATTTTTGTTATTAGGTAAAATAATATGCAATCATGATTCTTAACCTCGGATTGCATTCCTAGTTATCTTCTATCGGTTACTGCTCACAAAACTACTTATGAGAGTATTTACAGAATACTCATGGAATTCTTGGATTTAAATCTTTTTAGCTTAAGAAATGATTTTGCAGTTTTACCTGGTATACTTCTCTGTACCACAGTCCTTTAAAATGTCAACTTTGCAAGGTAAGTTTCCTTTTTTTGAGAATGGAGAGGGTCAGGAGATTTCTTAATGCAAAATTTAACATTGAAATCTTGAGGGACTTTCCATGATTGAAGACAGGATCTTCACTCTGACAGTTTAATGCATTTTCCATTATGATGGTGTTGCGTGCTTCAGAGTTCCTGAAAAAAGCCTACATTAGGTCTCTGAGTAGCAGCCTCTTCTCTCCGCAGTTCCGGATCTTCTCTTTTACTCACACCAGTTCCCACAGGGGACCCATTTGGGGAGGAGAGATAGTTTTCGCCACTTGGGGAGGATGCATTTGCTCTTTGCCTGGGGTAAAATTAGCTATAGAAAGTGCCCTGGCCTGAAAGTGTTTTGTCCAACTATGGCAGCGCCTAGGCAATCAGCTCCTTCAGTATCTGCTGATTTGTAGAATCTTATAGAAACTCAATGTGTAAGGCGTTCGGTAATTTTCCAATTGTGTCAGAAGTAAGGGGAATCGTTATGCCATATTTCAGCCTTTCTCCTCAAGTTCTCTGTGTGTAAGGACACAGATGTAATATGAATGCATTGTGTGCAGCTCATTTTAGTTTACAAGTGTACAGAAAGGCACTAAATTCTAGCTGTATTCTTCCATTTATTTGCTTAAAATTTTGGATAAACTAACATCTGAATTTCAGTTTCCTTATATGTACAAACCATGCTATTCTGTTAAGTTCTTATGTATTTTAACTCTTGAATTCAGTAAATTTCCCTGAGAAATAAATAGTCATAACATATTAGTAAGAAATTCAAGTCCAGAGATGTAAGTAGAACTTCTCAGACTGAGAGCTGGTGAAGGACTTACCTTACTTTTCAGCTCAATTAATGTCTGAATTCAAAACCAATATTTCTTCAACTATACTGTGAAGCTGCTAGCAAATACAACTGCTATACAGTGTATTATTATCTAAAAGCCCAATTGAATATTGTATAATTATACAAAAAGAGAGAAATTTATTATTTAATGTCATCATAGCATTTTATTATTAATGATAATAATACTGTGATAGGACTAAAATCCTATATATGTCTTGGCAGTAGGTCCAACCAACTCAAGAGGCACAGACAAGGCAACTTTAGCCTTGTCTCTAAAGTTTTTCACCTAATGTTACTAACATCATTCATTATTTTAGCAAAGGTAACAGGATTGAGAATAGTGGGCACTCATGTCTTTGACTTTTCCTGATAACGTCTTCTGACATAGACAATGATAAACAGGTTTTTTTCCCCCAAGTTAAACTCTCTGCTTGATAACTGATGGAAAGAAGTGGACTTTGCTAGCACACTCTTGGACCTCAGTAAGGCTTTTGGGCCTGAGGCAGGACCCATCCAGAAGGATGGAAGGGGAGCTGGGTCACGTACCAGGGTGGACTGAACAGTCCTACCTAAATGAAGTCGGACAAAAGCGTGCAAATCCAAGTCAGAAATGTGGGAGTGACCTGCAGGAAGAATTGCTGGGAGAGATCTACCAAGTAATCCCACTGAAGAAAGTTTGGATGAAACACATACCTAAGTTGGTAAAGGTACTAAAAATGGCGAGGTGTGTGACTGTGTGTGGATGAGTGGAGTGAAGTATGTGTGGCCATGGGTTCCTTAGGGCAATTGTGAGGCTGATTGGGACTAGAGGTGATGTGCACAGGACTTATAGAGATCCCACAAATGGTAGACAAGTTGTGGGGTCTCAGTTTGAGTTTGTACAAACCCTCCAATTGTTAGGCAGCACCTGAAAACTCCCTGAATGAGATGTCCTAACTGGGCTGAAGAGGAAGGGACTGAGAGAGTGATTCCTGCCATAATGGAAGGCATGAGAGGGAAAATGTCAAACCCATCCCATTAGTATGCAAGGCTGAAGAACTTTAAGAGGCTACACAGGGGGCTAGGAGTAAACCTGATCAACAGAGGTTGAAAACTCTTCGTGAAGTTCTTCGTTTGGCTCTCCTCTGATGTTGGCTGGTTGGCTGAAGGGACAATAACTAAGGGGAGACACTGAGTATGTGCTGGGTGGTGATGGCTGGTGGAGGATAGCTGGCATCCAGACCAATTTCCTTACATTGTCTCTAGGCTGAACATAGTCCAGACCCCACCTGCACGACTGCAGCTCTGTCTGGAGGTATAGTGCAAAACACTTGTGGCCAGAGTTGAGCCTAAACCTAAAGTGATAAACAAATCAGCCTTGCTGAGGGCCATGGGAGTAAAGGAGCAGAAGCAAAAGAACTAGAAAAGTGAATTCTTCAAGGGCTGCCAGAGGAGGCAGAGATCTCTTACCCACATTCCTTATTCCCCAATCTATCTTCTTTTGCCAAGGGCAGCCCACGGGGAAGAAGGATTAGATATTCCTGAGAGGGAAAAGTCAGAACCATAGCCCCAGGACAGAAATGAGGGAGCCCTGAACAACCAAACAAGCTGCCTCTGATCAGGCTGTACAAGTGCTTTATGGATGTACCTTTGGGAAAGTAGGAGACTCATTTATTCTGATATAGATGGCCACATGCAAGGAGAGCAGTGAAGCTTTACTTGCCGGCCCTTTTCAACCACTGAACTCTTTAACTGGAAGCACCCTACTCCCTCCTCTAAGGAGAGGCTCCAGGCCCTAGAGATTTGATGCTACGCGTCTTCCAGACACAACCCAGTCTGGTCAGATTGCATACAGCTTCTGACACTGTTTCATACTAAGAAGTACCAGAGAGTGACCAAGTAGCCCTCCACTGGCTGGAACATAATGTATTAGTAGGTATGACAATTGTTCAAATGTACATTTGATCATTTCCCTGAGGCAGCATCACCACCCCATACATCCCCAGACCCTAGTGATGTAGCTCAGTTATAACACCTGCAGGGATGCAGAGGCTCCCTTACAAGGTCTAAAAGGGGGCAGAAAGAGAGCAGTAAATATGGAAAAGAACTCAGAAATACTCCAAGGAACTGATGAAAGTCCTATCCAGTTTTATAAGAATTCTGTGAAATGTTGCAGTTCTATACCCCATTTAATCTTGAGGCTACTAAAAATCGGCACATGGTAAACACATTCTTCATAGGACAGAGTCAGGAGACAGCCAAAAACTACAGAAGCTAAAGGGTTTTGCTAGCATGAATTTAACCCAGCTTTTAGAGGTGGCCACCGAAGTATACATTAGCTGTGACCCTGAGGCCAAATGGGTAGCTAATTGGAGGCCCAAAAAGAAAGGGGATTTGTTGGTGGCAGTGTTCAGGGGTGAGAGAATGGAAGGATCAAGAGGATAGAGGTACAGATGCAGTTGACCAAGTGGCCAAACCAGGCAAGGACTTGATAATCAGTTGTGGCTAGATTGGGAACACTATGTAATGCAAAACAAAAATACACTGGAAAAAAATGAATGCCCCAACAGTGATGGAACAGATGATGAGAATGATAAAACCAGGAAACTGACCCCGAGAGGAACCAGAATCCAACCTCATCCAACTGGGAGAAACTAAATGTTATGAAGGTTAGGCAAGACTGGCCTTTATCTCCTTGGACTTCCATGTCGTAATGAAAGCAGGGGGGCAATTGATAGACTTGATGCTACACAATGGAACTGAACACTCAGTGACACAATTAATTGGGCTGCTATCCAAACTACATGTGACCATTGTAGAAGACACTGGAATCCTAGAAAGAGGCATTTTTGCCAGGTAAAAAGTGTGCCATAGGATGAGATGCCCAACATGAATTCTTACTTCTGCCAAACTGTCCAGTCCCCCTGGTGGGAAAGGGCCTGCTCTCAAAGCTGCAAGCCAAAATTGCCTTTGAGACTATGATAGCATGTATCTGGATGTCCCCCAAAGCCTCATGCTGTCATGGGAGTGAGATTTTGGAGGATGGTAAATTTAGATTGTGATTGGCTTATTGTCTAGTGCAGGGATTGGGGATGTGAGTGCTACACCTGCCCTACAGTGAATAGACAGAATACAACAGAAGGGATGGAAATTAGGCTTGCTCCTTCCTTTTTTGCCCTTGTTACTTTTGTATTTTCCACTGGCATGAAGTGTTGCTCCTCTCCCACTCCACCCTATCTAGGAGCCAGCTGAGAATGGACTAAAACCTCTAACAAGCTAAATAGGCCTTTCCTTCTTTAACTTTGAATTGTGCTAGGAGTCCTGACCCAGATTGTGGGACCATGGCACTGCCTAGTGGCATACTTGTCAAACAATTTGACTCTGTGGCCATCTGGTAGGCTCCATGCTTCAGGATGCATGCTGCCACTGCCGTCTGATGCAGGAGGATGACAAGCTGAACCTAAGATAACTGACCATTGTGTACCACACTCAATTTTAACTTTAATGCACCAGAGAGGGTACTGTTGGTTATCAAATCCAGTGTTGACTCAATATTGGGAGCTCCTGTGAAAATCCTTGCATAATTCTAGAAAGAATAAGTACTCAATCCAGTTCCTCAGCAGTCATGGGAGCACATCAACCTAGTGATGAGGGAGGGCTCCAAGTTGAACCAGGAGCACTCTTTCATCACTGGAAATAGTGGGCAGAGTATTCTCAGGTCAGGAAGACCTCACAGACCACCTCCCAGAGACCCAGATGTTGAATACTTCATAGATAAAAGCAGTTTTATAGGAGAAGGAGTATAATAGACAGGATTTTCAGTGATGACCCTGGATTTGTCCCAAAATTTGGACTACTCCTGATGTTATGTCAGACAATGGCCCAGCAGTCAGAGCTGAGATAGTTCAGGGACACACATGGAAGTTACAATGGAAACTACACACAGCCTGCTGGCGATAGAGATCAGCAGAAGTGGAGTACATGAACTGGACACCCAATCAGTTGTTGAAAACATATTGTCAAGAAACTCACTTGATATGGGACCAGGTCCTGCCATGGTCCTCCTCTGAGTCAGGTGCATCCTCACCAAACAGACTGGGTATATTCTTCTTATAAGATCCTGTTTATTTGGTGACCCTCATTCATAGGTCAAATTGAGGATGATCTAGGGAAACTAGAGAAATTGAACTAGGAAAATTGACCCTAAGAAGGCAAAAGCAATATTTGGGAATAGCCATCCAAGATATCTACAGCTGGGTACAAGAGAGAATGCCCATAAATCTGACAGATCCAATGCACCCTTTCAAGCTGAGTGCTTTTGTGTGTCCAGAAATGGAATCTAACTACCTTGGAACCTATATATGAGGGTTCCCCTGCTATAAACCCCATTGCTGTTAAAGTTTTAGGATCTGTCCCTTGGAGCCATCACAGTTGGCTGAAACTGGCAGCTCAAGACAAGTGGATCAGCCGACAAGATCCAGATCACCTGAACCTGCTGATACTATGGCAAAATCAAGCCACAAGAAGTGACAGCCTTGGTCTAGTCACCCTAGAAGCTGACTAGTTTATGCATGGAGGAAGCCTGAGGAAGCAGCAGCTCTGCTCTGGTCACTTCAGTCTGTACATGACTAAAGCTGGAGGATCAGCATGGAGTTATAATGACAATACAATTCTCTTTTCCCTTCTGTTATAATTCTCCCTCTGTCCTAGAAAGGAGAGAAATCTCTTGCAGGACACTCCCCTTGTATCTACACCAAGATCTATTCCAAATGTATAGGGACACACTGGGGAACTTGTACTCACAATCAAACAACCTATTCAGTTTGTGACTCAGGAAATAGCCATTGTTATATCTGTTATAACCACAGTTTTCTACCTCACAAAACCTAGTTTGAGGTCCCTACTGGGAAGGAAGGAAAAGATAATGGTGACCTCTTAAACTCAGCCACGATCTCTCTAAATCACAAAGGGGCCATTTCTTTGAACTTTGACACATGCCTAGCAATATGGCTAAGCCCATCTACACTCTCATGGGTGGGTCTATCATAGGAAAGGTATTATAGAGATAGTCCCGTATTCTTTCTTATATGCACTTTTGGAAGGCATATAAGCCTGTTATGACTGTGGTCATAACAGATGTAACAATGGCTATTTCCTGGGTCATAAACTGAATAAGTTGTTTGATTGTGAGCACAAGTCCCCCAGTGTGTCCCTATACATTTGGAATAGATGTGACACATTAGGGTTCTTGTTATAATGCTCCCAGTCATTACCCACCCCCTTTCCCATCACAAGATTCCAAATGGTTCTTCTAGAACGGTGTAACCTGGGCTATTCGTCCATTTAGCCAAAAGAATATACCACAAACACTGGAACAGGAGGCTTCAACATTTCCTAAATTCCTTACTGAACTAAATTTTCAGACAAGAGTCTGTAATCCTATAAACCTCACTATTCTACAGGTCGAACTGCCTAGATGGGTTGTCCTAGACATTACTGCTTGGAAATAGAGGATCAGACACACAGACCAAATATATCTCATTAAAAGACTCAGCTTCATTCTGCCCAACAATTCCAAGTCTTTATCTCATTGTATGAGCATATTCAATAGGATTTACTTGAACCTCTCATGGCCAGAAGCCTATTCACCCATTTGGCTGAAAATATAGCACCAAACCTCATGTTTTGTCTGTGGGGGAATGAACAGGGGAGACCAATGGCCATGAGAATCAAGAGAATTGATGCCAGATGACAACCTAACCATAGCCACATCTTTTCCCAACTCCATATTAGTAAACATAAGCATCAGGCATTTAAAAAACATCATTGGGAAGACCTACATTGCTCACTAAGCGAAAGCCTCCCTAGATTGAGTGGGAGAACTAACTTGTCTGGGGCAACAATATTGTAATGAGATTCTAGGAAAAAGCTTATGTTGTGGAAAACAAACAAGTTCTCACTTACCCCACCCCATTCCATTCTCTGGTTTTCCCTCTTTAATCCACTTTTGGTACCAATTAGAAGCCCCAAACAAATGTAAAGCACCCTCTTGTCTCTACTGGGTCTGTGCAATGACCTGAATAGTCGGGGGCCTATATATTGGGAGGATTGTACCATCCTTTCTAATCCCCTTGAGATAGGGACAAACATTAGGATAAATGTCTATGGAGAAGCCATTAAGAAAACTAAAATGGCCATAAAAATAGGAGATTGAAATAATTAAGAATTGCCCCCAGAGAGAATTATCCAATTCTGTGGCTCAGCTACTTGGGCTAAATATGGAGTGTGGGGTTATATACATAACCACATCATAACATTATAGGCTATGTTTAAGCTTATTCCCAATGAGACCACAAAGACCTTAAATCTGTTTGCCTGACAAATTAAAAATGAGAAGTACCATTTATCAAAATGGACTGGCCTTTGAATACCTCCTAGCCCAGGTAGGAGAGGTATGTGGAAAGTTCAATCTAACTAATTTTTACCTAGAGATTGATGATAGTGGATAAGTTATGGAAGACATTGCTGCCAACATTCAGAAATTAGCTCATGCCTCAGTCCAAAGAGTGGAGCGCTTGTTTCAGGATTCTCTCTTTGGAGGCTATTTTTCATCCTTTGGAGGATTCAAGACCTTTATTGGAATAGCTCTGACTCAATTAATGGCTCTAATGAAGTACCAACCTCTCCCTAAGAGGGAGCAACCTCCCCATAACAGAATAAATGATGGGGATGATACTCTATTAAAACTCATTTATACAAGGCATCCAAGGGGGTAATGGAGCAGGACTGAAAAAGTTGAGTTTCCCCAACCTGAGCAAATTCCCCTTTTCCTATGGCTGCCTTCTTTGTTTTATTATGAAATTAACTTGTCATAACCCCCTCTTTTTATAACATTGTATTTTACATGAATAAGACCACCAAGAGGTGTGAAGTTCCAAAACTGTCACATCTTAATTAACTGTCCTTTTTCTGCTTGGGTAAGCCTGCTTCTCTACCCACAAGCTTTGCATCTCTAGGTAGATTGACCTCCTCAGCAACATGTATAAGACTAGAGCCTTTCCTTTGTTTGGGGTTCAGCCTTTCACATTAGTCCCCTGGGTCAGTGCACACCTAAATAAGTCCTCTTATTACACCCACTGATCTCTCTGATTTCTTAAATTCTGAAAATATATAGGACCTCCAAAAGATATGAGGCATATTTTAACTCACAACTTGTTAGATGTCAGATATGTTGAGTTCATGCTCCCCAAAATAAAAAGAAAAGAGCTCTGAGAAACAAAGTAAGTTAAGAGTAGGAAATGTGGGGAGAAATACAGCTCCTGAGAGGTGGAAAGTGTGTGTATGTTTTCCGGAGTGGGTTGGCAAGGACCCCGCTTCTCAGGTAAGTATTATAGAATAAAAACACATGGGTACAACGTATGTTACAGCTATTATCAGCCAATAAGATTGTAAGTGTAACCTCTTAGGTAATATTTATCCAATGGGGAAGCAAGTCATGTATTAAGTATATATGGGGGAAAAAAAAGAATGTTTCAGGAAGAGATGGGTCTGTGGATCATGATCACTCATTGAGTGCCTGTCTAACTAGACTTTTTAAAAATGATTTTTTTATTTGTACATTTTAGGTATAGATGATGATCACATTCATAATAAAAAATTTGTACCTGTATGTTTTCCCTACCCTTTTTTTTTAAAGAATTT
>NW_004524658.1:10351074-10370555 GCF_000260255.1 Octodon degus | reverse complement strand
TCTCTCTCTCTCTCTCTCTCTCTCTCTCTCTCTCCCTTTTAATTTTCTCCTAACCATTCTGTTTTATCACTCTCCATTTGAATATTTTGTTCCTACTTCACAATGCCTATTATATATTTTGGTCTTTATTTACATTTTCAGTTTTTCTCATGAGGGAAAAATGTATTTACACAGGCATGCCAGGTTTATTTCACTTGAGTATAGTCTCAAGATGCATCCATTTACCTAGAAATGTCTTGAGCTTAGCTCTCTTTATGGCAGAGAAGTACTATATTATAAAAAAATCCACAACTTCTTCAGCCATTCATCAGTTGAAGGACATTTGGGCTGTTTCCAAGATTTGGCTATTATGAACTGTGCCACTATAAACATTAGATTGCATATATCACTGTGATTTGATGCTTTTAATTCTTTCAGAAAGATACCAATAAGGGGAATAGGTGGGTCAAATGGAATCTGCAGTCTTAGTTTTTGAGGAATCTTTGCACTGATTTTTGCAGTGGTTGTACCAGTATACACCTCCACCAGAAAAAAATGTTTCTTTCTTTCTTTTTTGGTGGAACCAGGGATTGAACTCAGGCCCTTGCACATGCCAGGCTGGCACTTATTCTACTGAGCTATTTCCCTGGCTCCAAGAAGTGTTTCTTTTTTCCCACATTCCCACTGGCATTTATTATTTCTTATAATAGACACTCTTTCTGGGTTAAGATGAGATCTCAGCATTGTTCTAATTTGCATTTCTTGAATGACCAATATTGTTGAACATTTTTTTATATATATTTATTTGCCATTTCTATTTCTTCCTCTGAGAAGCATCTATTCATTATCTATTTTTGTATTGGGTCATTAAATTTGGGGGGTCTTATTTATTAGTGTTCTTTACATATTCTAGATAGTTGTAGTCCTTGTTTAAGGAACAACTGGAACATTTTTTATCCCAGTGTGTGGGCTGTCTTCATATTGCTGGTGGTTTCCTTGCTGTACAAAGCCTTTTCATAAGAGGAGATCCAACTTGCTGACTCTTGGTGATAGTTCCTATGCAATTTTGATTTTGTTCTTTGCATCTTTTCCTACACCAAATTCAAGAGTTCTACCTATTCTGTCTTCCAACAGACTTAGTGTTTATGTTTTAATATTTAGAACTTTGACTGATTTCAATTTTAATTTAGTGCATGGAGAAAGATATAGGTCAAATTTTAATCTTTGGCATGTGGAGAGCCAAAGACTAAAGGGAGATTTTCCAGTATCATTTATTAAAGAGGTTATAAAAAAAAAATAAAGGGGGCCGGGGATATAGCTCAGTGGAATAAGTGCTTCCCTGGCAAGCTCAAGGGTCTGAGTTCAATCCCTGGTTCTGCAAAAAAAAAAAAAAAAAAAAAAAAAGAAGTTATCTTTGTTCCAGTGAATTTTATTTTTGACACTTTTTAAAAAATGCAAGCAGGTTAACTATGTCTGGAATGGTTTCTGCATCTTCTAATCTGTTTCTTTCATCCTTGGGCCCGTTTTTTGGGCGAGTTTTATGCTGCTTTAATAATTTTTGTAGTATACTTTCAGGTTTGGGACTGTAGTGCATCTTGCATTGTCTTTTTTGCCGAGGATTTTTTTTTTTTCTAATTCTAGGTCTCTTCTAGTTCTTAATCAACCTTAGGATTATTCTCTCAATTCTTTGGGATACGAATTGGAATTTTGATAAGAACTTCATTAAATCTGCATAAAAATTTTGAGACTATGCCTATTTTCACTATATTGGTTCTTCCTACCCAAGAGCAAGAGATATCTTTTCATTTTGTGATGTCCTTTTCAATTTCCTTCTTCACAACACTGTATTTTTCAATGTGGGTGCCTCTTACTTCCTTTATTAGATTGATTCCTAGGTATTTAATTTTTTGGATGTTATTGTTAAAGGTGTTGCTTCCTTGATATTTCTGAGTGAGTTAGTTATTTGTGTATGGAAAGGTTATTGGATTTTGAATGCTGACTTTATATCCAGCTACCTCACTGAATTTGTTTATTAAATGTAGAAGTCTTGGTGGAGTATTTTGGTCTTCTATGTAGGGTATCATATCATCTGTGAATAATGATAATAATAATGATAAGTTAAATTATCTAAGTATTATTCCTTTTATTTCTCTCTCTTGTCTAATTGCTCTGCCTAAAGCTTCCAGAACTATACTGAATAAGAGTAGTGACAGTGGACATCTTTGTTTTCTTCCTGATTTTAGAGTGGAAGCTTTCAATTCTTGTCCATTCAGTACAGTTGGCTGTTTATTTACCATAGATTTTTTTTTTTTAACCAGGTTGACATAGAGGATCTATTTTGATTTTCTGTAGAGTTTTTTTTTTTATCATGAATGAATGTTGGACTTCATCAAAAGTTTTTTTGCATCTATTAAGATGATCATATGTTTTTTGTTCTTGGGCATCTTATTAGAATACAAGTTCGCAAAGTAGGTTTAGATGATTTTCTGAAATTCTACAGGATCTATTGTGACTTTATCCTTTTCATTTCTGCTTGCATGGATTTGAGTCTTTCCTTTCTTTGATAAATTTGGCTAAGAATTGTTGATTTTATTTAATCTTTCAAAAAAACATCTCTTTTGATTCACTGATTCTTGTGCTGTTTTCTTAGTTTCCATTGCATTAATTGTCTCAGGTCTTTATTATTTCTTTCCTCATATGAGATTTTGGCTTGATCTGATTTTCTTTTTCTAGAATCTGGAGGTTCATTATTAAGTTCTTTATCTGTATTTACTATGTTTTACTCATTGCTATAAATTTTTCTTATAGGACTGCTTTGCTTGTGTCCCACAAGTTCTGGTATGCTATACTGTTATTATTGTTTAATTTTAGGGTTTTACAATAGTAGAGAACTATAAATTTTCTAATTTCTTCTTTAATTTCATTTGTGACCCAATGAAAGGTGGAGGTGGTATTTAATTCCCATCTTTTTAAGGATAGATATATAGTTACTTTCTCTTAATGAATAGAGGGATTTGTTCTACTAATGTTTGTAAGTAGGATATCATGTCCGCATCTTGTACAGCAATTAACCACTAGGAAGAATGTATGTAATGTGCTAATGATTGAAACTGTCCTACCAATTTGGTTTGAAACTGTCTCACTGCTATTTGTTTCTCAATAAAATTAAGGGAAAAATAAATAAAAGAAAATAATTCCCATCTTTGGTGAAGCTGTTGTGATTTCCTTTGTCACTGACCTTCAATTTCACTATGCACTATGGTCTGATAATCTGGTGGAATAGTTTCAATTTCTTTGTATTACTTAAGCACATTTTATGTGCTAGTATGTGATATATTTTGGAGAACCTCCTGTGTGCAGCTGAGAGAAATGTATAATTTGATATTGGGTAGGTCACTGTAGGTATCTACTAAATCCTTCTGTTGAAACATTTGATTCAGTCCTAGCAGTTCATTGCTATTTTTTTCTTTTTGTCTAGTTGATCTGTCTACTTGTGATAGTGAGGTATTGAAATTTCCCAATATAATTTATTAAAGTTATTTGATTTTTCACGTCCATTAATTTTTTTGTACAGTACAGTTTACTGTTATTTGTTGCAAATACATTTGACATAGCTTTTTTTTTCCCTCTTGGATTATTCCTTGTACAAGAATGTGGTGTTCTTTATCTCTCTTGATTAGTCTTGACTTGAAGTCTACTTTGTCTGCAAATAGAATAGCCACCACTGTTTTTTTTTTAAGTTCCTGTGGCATGGATTATTGTTTTCTATACTTTGACTTTCAGTCTATTAATTTCTGAAAACATGTTTGAGTCAAACATGTTTCCTATATGAAGTATATTGTTAGATCTTGCATCTTGATTCTTTCTGTCACTGGTTTTTTTTTGTTGTTGTTGTTGATTGGTGAATTGAGACCATTAAAATTGATGGTTATAACCGGTGCATAATGACTATTTATTTTTTTATTTTTATGTATTTAGTACAGGGTCTGCAGGGTCTCACTACATGGGTTGGACTTGTAGTGATCCTTCCTGTTTTTCAGCCTCCTAAGCACTGGGATTGCAGGCACTCCAGCATGCCCAGTCTCAATCCCTGTTTCAGTGTGCCCCAGAGGTGGGGCCTGCTGGGGAGCAAACAGATTGGCTATTCTTTTTCGTGTTATTTTCCTTTTGTTGGTTCCCTTTTCTGCTTATGTTTAATTGTCTGCCTTGCCTGATGGATTAATTCTTTCGTATTTCATGGAGATGTAGTCCTCATTATGTCTTTCTAGAGTGTTCTTCAGAATATTTTGGAGAGCTGGTTTTGTGTTCATTAGCTGGTTCACATGTTTTTGTCATGGAAGTAACTCTTTTTTTTATTAATTTTGAAAGGATTTTTCAGGGTACGTTAATCTGGGTTGGAGACTGTTTTCTTTTTGGGCTTGAAATATCTCATTCCAAGCTCTCCATGACTTGAGGTTTTGTGAAGACAACTATCCTGTGTTTTTTTATTTACTTATTTAAAATTTGGTATAAGGTCTCACTACACAGCTCCAACTCATAGTGATCCCCCAGTCTTAGCCTCCCCAGCATTGAGATTACAGGTGTGCATCCTTGTACCCAGTTTCAGTGCTGTCACAGAATGCCTGGGGTTCCAGGGCTGGCACGGCTTGTGATACTGGAGATTGAACCTGGGTTCTTGTGCTTGCCAGGCAGGTGCTTAGACTGCTGAGCTCTCTCCTTCGCCCTGTCTGCTGTGTGTTGATGTGCTTTCCTTGATAGTTTAATTGCTTCTTTTCTCTAATAACTTTTACTATTCTGCTCTTGTGTTGACTTTCTGGAATATTGATATTATGTGCCTACTATAGATTTTTTTTATTATAATGGCTAATTGGAATTCTATATATTTCACTATATGTCATATCATTTTTCTGTGCTAGGGAAGATTTTTTTCCATGATTTCTGTGAATAGGATTTTTATGTCATTTGTGGTGTCTCCTGCTTTTTTTGTTGACTCCCTCTCATCAACACTATGTTATTCTTCTTTGTACCATGTAGGAGCTGCTGGCTGGATTTATCTTGGTACTATTTAAGAAGTCTTTGTTTTCATGATTGCTTCTTGCAGTCCTATCTTCCATACCTGAGATTCTTTCCTCCCATGAGTTTAATTCTACTGTGGACATTTTCAGGGGAATTTTTAATTCCTGGATATCTGTTTGAGTTTGTTTTATGCATTCCATCTATTCTCTGTGTTGTACATTTGTAGTTTCTATCATTTCCCTAAAATCATCTACTTTTTAATTTCACATGTGCTGTGGGGTCATTCACCATATTTTTCATGTTGGTCACCATCTGTGTAGTTATCTGAGAGATTATTTCCAACTTGATTTTCTTCCATAGCTCTCATTCTTTTGATTTGTTACATCTACTCCTATCAGTTCAGAGAGGCCAGGTGGATAGCTGTCCAGACTGTCCAACTTCATTGTCCCCTGGATTTTCCTTTGTTGAACTGGATGTATGATTTTTTATTGTGCTTCCATAACTTCTCATTTTCTATTTTTTAAAGTTATATTTCATGGGTTAATGCTTATAAATTGCCTATGGTGAGTTGCTTTAATGCTAGTATTTAGAACCCTTAGGAAATGACTACTTCTCATAAGTGTCTTCCAGATGTAACTGGCTTTTGAGTTTCAATTCTGTTTCAAAATCATACCTCTTCAATTTATTGGAGATGAGAACTTAATGCCGACATGGCCCAGTCCTTGGCTATTTGACTCTTTATTATCATTATTTTATTATTTTTATTTTTAGAGAAGGGTCTACACGGTGTTCAGGGTCTCACTACTAGATCAGACTCATAGTGATCCACCTGTTTATAGCCTCCCAAGAGCTGGGATCACAGATGCGCGCCACCACACCAAGTCTTAATTGACATCTCAGCATGTCCTGGGTGTGGGACTGGCACTGGCAGGCCCGGGGATCTAACCCCAGCCCTTGCACCTGCTTGTAGGCACTTTAATCCACTGAGCTATTTGGCTGGCCTTCTATTGGTTCTTTGACTCTTGCCCACATTATTTTCTATTACCCTTAGGCAATCTCAATCTTTGTATTCCAGGAAGAACAACTGTTTAGAAAAAATATGTCACTTTGACTAAAGTGATAGTCAGCAATAACATTAGCACCAAACAGCCTAGAAAATGACAAACTGACATAACTGTTAATTTTTTACCTTTAACCATATGAACTAGATTTGTGGTGATATAACAAAATCTAGAACAATCAAGAAATTTGTATGCAATAAATAGGGCCCCAATATCCCAATTTTAACCTCAGGGGAGGAAATTTAAAAGTGAGTAGGTAAAAACTAGAGAAATAGAAGAAAAGGAAGAAATTAGAAACAATGATGGAGCTCAGAGGAGGATAATGCAAACTTTGGAAAACTGGTGCGAAAAAGCGGAAAAGAGAGAAGGAAGAAATAAAAGGAGGAACAGAACACAACAATAACCAAAAAAATCTAGAAACCACATTCATATACATATAACAAGAACAAATGATGAAGAAAAAAAGAAAAGAGAAAGAAATGTCCACTTAAAGGAGTGTTTCTGTTGTCACTGTTAGACAATGAGTGGAGACAGAGTACAGATCCTTGCTGATTTATCCCAGCAATCCAGTGGCAGTTTCACAGCAGAGTAGTGGATAATCTTAGTGATCCTGCACAGTTACTTACCCTACAGTTTAAGCTTGTCTAGGGCTATGAGGCTGGAATCAGACCTGTTCAACCTGCAGCAGTCAGCACAGCTTCTATGAACTTGAACTCGTTTGGGAGCTGCTAGATTGAGCCACAGCTGTTATGAGATCTGAGCTGATTTGGCCCTTCTCCAAAATGGCTTCCAATGAATTACCCTTTTCCTTGGGATGGCTAAATCTGTAGCACTCACCAACTAATACAGAGTCTACAGAGTCCACTGCTCCACTGCACTGCTGTGTTTCTCTGTGGAGGCCTCTGGGGTTGCCAGCCATCACTGTGTGTCTGTATGCTTGAATCTCTCTTCCTGTGCAGTGAGTCTCAACTATGGATGAGGTGCCACCTGTCACTCATTCTTCATTAAAGTTTCTCTTTTTGATTTCTGTGTGGGCTTCATTTCTCACTGCATATCCTTCTTGGATCCAGAGAATCTATTTTTCTCTTTCTTTTGTTCCTCAGGTTGCTGTATTCCAGTGTTTAGACATCAAATCTTGGAGAGTCTCTCTCTCTACCTGTCTGTCTGTCTGTCTGTCTGTCTGTCTGTCTCTCTCTCTCTCTCTCTCTCTCTCTCTCTCTCTCTCTCTCTCCTGCTTACCACTCTGCCATCAGCCCAGAAGTCCCTATTTAGACTTTATTAGATTGGGTATTTCCACTTATCCAAAGCCTGGTCATTCCATGTCTTTAGGCCTGGCTTCTAACAGACTTCCCCTAGGAGCAGTACTAATGAGTTTTACTTTGCGTTGACACTCTCAAGGGCCCAGCCCTATCTGAGTGTTTACATTATATCTACCTAACTTAGCTGTCTTTAATATAATCACATTAAATCAGTCCTTAAAAATAGACTGAGGTGATAGAAGGAGATCAAGCCAGAGAAACTGGAAGTATAAGAAGACTGGATACACCACTCTTGGCTTGGAAGTAGAGACGGTCACATGCACAGAGGACTAGAGAGATCTCTGAGGTCTAAAATCAGCCAGCAAAAAAAAGCAAGTCTCAATCCTACAGTTTATAAGGACTGAGTGCAGACACTACCGTGAACAAGCTTGAAAGTGAATACATGTCCAGGGCTTTCATAAAGATACAAAGACTTGCCAAGACTTTTTTTCAGCCTTGTGATACTCTAAGCAAGGAACCAGATAAGCCACATTACAATTGGACTTATGACCTACAGAGCTGTGAAATAGTAAATGGATATGTTTTAAGATGCTAAGTTTGTGGTATTTTTTAAATCACAGTAATAGAAGACTGATATACTCTATCCACTGCCAGTGAGTTAGTGGTCTGGACTATCATACTGAGAAATTTGTGGCTGAAAGACCTTGTACAGTGATTAACCTTTACAACATTTTAAGAAAGTGGTTAATTATTTATAATAGTAACTATTATGTAAGAACATTTTAATTTTATAAGTAACAAGAAATCTTTGCATATATTTATTATGTTGTTTAAATATGTATTTATTGTGGGATGACTGAACTGATAAAATTAGTTTATGCTATTGATTAATAACATATTAGTTCCAATGTTATTACTCCCTTTGTGATAGGGTATGATTAACTGCTATTACCATTATAAAGAATGTGTTGTGAAACAAAGCCAAACCTCTGCCATGATAATGTTGAGTCTTTTCAAATTCCAATGCTGAATCCATGAATTCCCATCTTTGAGTACTGCCATTAATGAAAATTTCAAGTATGTAAAACTTTGAAAATCAGATAGGAATTTGCTTCATTTACAGTTGTCTTTTTTTGGATTCTATAATAGCATTACTCTTTTAGAAATGAACAATTGAAAGAATTTTAGTCCTATTTTAGCTGCCTTTCTGCCTTGCAAGGTGACATAAATTTTGATTTTGAGGCAATAAGTGTTTAAATAGTGATAAAAGACTGAATGTGGAGCATTTCCTGGTAATGGCTCAGGGGACAATGTGACCTTTCACTGTACTCATTCTAGGTTTCTACTCAAATTCAGGCTTTATACAGAAATATCTAAGTAGGTGACTAAATAATCTCCCCCTCATATTGGTTTGAAAAGAATAGAAATAAAGACAAATTTACTCTGGTAACCTTAAAGTTTTCCTCTTCCCCTTTGTTTTTGTTATGGCTGAGTGGGCTAAAAACAGTCTAGGTTCTTGTGCATGGTGAGGAAAGAATTGCTAAGTGTACACTCCAAAGTAAATGGTAAGTAGCTATGTTTATTGAAGATCTCTGAGAAGGTAGGAGCAGGAAGAAGGGAAAAGGGAAAAGGCCAAAAAGGCTATGATAACTCAGGTTTTTAAAACTTAAATGCCAGACCTCTCTGATGTTTTGGTGCTTCCTAATGAATTTCACACTGGCTGTAGTACTCTGCTGCTCAGGACATGGTGATCTCTTAGGATTTTGTACCTGTTTTTAAAAAATGAAAGCAAGAGTAAACTAAGGTTGTGTTTACATTTGAATGTAAGGAAGAGAGTGACTCATTCAGCTCCTTCATTTCTAACTGTACTAATTTGGATGTGCTGAGCAAGATTCTATGTTAGTTTTAAGCAGCACTTTTGTCACTATTAAACCAAAGTGGCCATTGACCTGCTCATTCATCTCCCATTGCTTTCCTAGAGGGTATATCACTATGGGTTAGTGACTGATGGTTAGGTCTCTGAACATTGCAGGAGTAGAAGTAATGTAAATTTATCGAGGAGTAAAATACAATGGAGGCCTGAGACTCAGCAGAAAAATAAAAATAATCCACTACTACGACATTTTAACTTTGTGTTTTATTCTTGTATATGTTGCAGGTCTTATGGGGCAGCAGGAGGGAAGAAATGATAGTGAAAGTTAGTGCAGACACTTCTGGGCTTGTGGGGTGAACAGGTAAGACAAACCTATTTACACCAAGACTGAGTATTCTTTTTGAAAAAAATTCAAAGTGAGGGGGATGGGATATAACAGTGATAATTTTGACTCAGGGAAATGACTTAGTGAGCATAGGGGTCTGGACAATCTCAATAGAGAGGAGGATGTTGATGTGGAAGTTAACAATGCTTGGTTTGCACTTGATAATTCCATTTCTTCAGTCATGGGCAAGAGAATGGTGCTTGTTGGAATGGGTCAGCCTCTTGGGATCTCCCAGAAGATTAAGAAGAAAAGACAGTTTTAAGACCTTGGAAGGCTTAGTCAGTGATTGGGGGAAAAGTTTGAAACACTAAGTGAATTTGTCGTGCAATGAGTGAGTCCAAGGAAACTCTATGACACATGGAGGCCACCAGGTGCAAGATGGTCACTTCTCCCTGATGTTTGTGTCTTTATGAATTTCCCTCTCATATTATAAGGGCTTGATGAAAAACTTAAAAGGAAACAAATCTAGCCTTAGGCAGTTTTCCCCTCAGCCTTCTCCCTCCTCTGTGTCTGCTGTTTCTTGCTGTACTACAAATAAATTTAGATGTTGTTCCTATAAGGTTTTGACTCCTTGTTTCTGTAAGATACCTTTTTTCCCACCAAGATATGCTAAGTTACGAAACTGTCACTACTTGATTAATTGCTTCTGGTAATTCACTTATCTACCCACTGGTTTTGTGTCACTAGGTAGCCTGACCTCTTGGACCACAGTATAAAACTGAGCCCCTTCCTTTGTTTGGGCTCAGTCTTTGGATACAAATTCAGTGAGCTGATGTACACCTGAATAAATCCTCCTGTTTCACCCAGTGATCCCTCCAATCTCTTAAATCTTCAACAGGCTGACCTATAAAACTAAGATGGTATATTATACATGTTGATGTGTGACTTCTAGGGTCAGGCAATAAAAAAAATTGCAGCATCCACTTTACTTTTTCTCAGATGCATGACAAGGTGTAAGTATGCTCCATCAAATATAGGTTGAGAACCAGGTGCAATGAATTGAAACCCTTGCCATCAGCCATGTGGGTGAGCCATAATAGAATTGGATTGGGTTGCCCTAATCAGTTCAGATCTTGGCTTCAATCTCACAAGGTACCATGAGGCAGAACTACTCAGCTAAAGTTCTTCCAAGTTTGTAAACTACAGAAAATACGAAGTAATATTTATTGCTTTAGATGACTAAGATTTGGGATAATTTGTTAATTAGTCAATAGCCAAACACATACAGAGAATATTATAGACTGAGCCCTCAAATATATTCTACAATACTAATTATTTGAGCTCAACATAAAATCTTTATGTTTTTATTTTCCACAGTTTTTACCATATTATTTTTGTATATAGCTTATTCACACTTGATCTTAGCCAAAAGACCAAGAAGCAATTCTTTTTTATGTAGATTATTTAGAGTCTAATGATAAATTGTTTTGTACATACCTTAAAATTTCCCAATTCATTTGCACAATTATTGCTTCTGTTATTTTTGTACTTTTTGTTGCAGCCTCTTAGGTTGAGGTTTATGATAACTGTAGTTGTATAGAAGGCAAAATTAAATAAGATAATGTCTTCACCACTTTCTCATCTCTGTGACAAAATACCTGACATTCATAATTAAAGGAGAGATTTGAACTCATAGATTTTATGGGATTCAGTCCACAAGTTGCCAGCTCCAAAACAGAAAGGGCATGGAAGAAGCTTCTAATAGAAAACTACTCATGTTGTGGCAGCCTAAATCCAGAGAGTAAAGGAGAAAGCTGGGGAGAAGGGATACCCTTTGGGTAGAAGAGTGTCTGACCTCACAGCTGTTGCATCCGGCATGCCAGTAAGACTAGCACCACATAGATGACCCTAAGTTCTTTTGCCAGTGCAACAAGTAGCTAGGTCTTCTTGGGCCATGGCTTCAGAGGCCTCTAAGTGCCTGAATGACTGATCAGTGTGAAAAGAATCCTAGAGAATCAGTTCCTGAGGGGGGTCTTAAGAAAAAACTTAGGGTTCCTTTCCAAATGAAAATTTTTCAGATTTGCATCTTTGG
The DNA here is from genome assembly GCF_000260255.1 of Octodon degus. Taxonomy (NCBI): domain Eukaryota; kingdom Metazoa; phylum Chordata; class Mammalia; order Rodentia; family Octodontidae; genus Octodon; species Octodon degus. Next base: position 10,358,950 of record NW_004524658.1, on the reverse strand, counting down.
GGCTACAAAGTATGGGGCCTTGCTGATTCCTGAAACACCTTTAGACATCTTTCCTATTGTTATGATGCAAAGAATTTATCTTTTCTTAACGCTAGTCTTCTCAGGATCTAAGTATCGTGATCTTAACTTTGCAAATCTTTCCTTTCTTTTTTTATGTATTTAGTACAGGGTCTACAGGGACTCACTACATAGATCAGACTCATAGTGATCCTCTGGTTTTCATCCTCCCAAGTGCTGGGATTATAGGCATGCACCACCACCCTAGTCTCATTTGCCGTCTCAGCGCATTCCATGGGTGGGGCCTGCATGGCACACTGGGGATCTAAACCTAGTTACTGTGCTCTGCCTAAGCATGCACTTTAGTCTGCTGAGCTATCTGGCCAATCTGCAAATTCTTCCTTTGTGATGAAACTGTAAACCTTTCAGATTCTTTTTGGCCCCTGGTTTTTACTATAAATTTGGTTAAAAGCTGCCAGTAGTACCCATGTCATAGCCTGCATGCTGGGATGTTTTGAAATTTCTTACACCAGCTTATTTAGTCCATTATCCTTAATTCATATTTCTTACAAAGTCTTAGGATGTGTGCAAAATGAAGACAAACTTTCTGCCATAGTATAATACAGATTATCTATAGCTGACCTACCAGTGAAGTTTTCTGAACTGAAACTTCCTGAGCTCATGTAAGCCATCTTCTGGTCTTCTGGTTTGATATTCTGATCTATGAACATAATCTTAGAACATTCCATAGTTTTTCTAGCTGATGTCTTGAAACCCTTCCAAACTTCTCCCATATAGAAGTACTACGGATTTTAAAATACATGGTCATGTATAATCACAGCAGCAACACCACTTTTCTGGTACTAAAAGCTGTCTTTGTCATTGGGAAAATGCCTAAAACTAACAGTGTGAAAGTGGAAAGGTTTGTTTTGGCTTATGTTTTTGGAGTTTATAGTTGGTTGGCTCCAAATCAGGTGAAGCATGATAGAGCAACAGAGAGGAGGAAACCTTCTCATGTCATGGTGGCTAGAAAGTAAAGAAAAAAGAAATAACCAGAAAGAGAGCTCTTCCTCTGAATATATGAGGGTTTTAGAAGACATTGTAAATACAGACTATAGCACAGTATACACCCTTGGTAAGCTTAACTGTGTAAAATTGTAAATCTTTAATTTGAGAAAAGAGCCTTCAAGTCCCATTCTGAAGAAGGGTTGCCTAGCTAATTGTTCTCTGAGGATTCTATTTTATAGTGTTCATCCATTCACACTCTCAGAGGACTCTGAAATCATGCTTCAAGGGAGGCTATGTATGCAGGACTCAAGCTGGTGGCAGACCTTGGCATCATCCCCATGGTGTTGGCTTTACACTCATGCCGAATGTGACAGTTGTCATGTCAGGAGGGTTTCCACAAATATTTAGGAAGACCCAGGAGGCCAAGCCCCTGTGCCCCTGAGAGGGAAGTGGGTGACTCTGTAAAGTTCAACTGAAAGTGCAGTGGAGATCCCAGGAAGGTGGTGAAACCAAGAACATGGAACCCTGGCTGAGGAAGGTTTAAAACAATGAGTTCATCCACTCCAAGAGAGAGGCCATGAGGGCTGCAACTGACAATGCCACAGCGGCAGGACCACCCATGCTGTTAAGAGCTCGCATCTCAATACAACTTGTCCTATGTATGGGATATAAAAATGCAGAATTGAATGTTTATCATTCTGAGTTTTGGTCATTTATCTAATTTCTTTGTGTCCCCAACTTCGGCCCTCAGCAATGGAAATATTTACCATGTGTCATTGTGTGTTGGCAATGTGTAATTTTCATTTTAATTTATACAAGGGCTCATAGCTAATAGTTTACCTTGAGTCTTTGAGGAAACCATGTACTTGGTGACTCTTAGAGATAATCTAAATACATTTTGCCTAAAGATATGGTCAGGAGCCTTTAAGGGCCAGTGGCAGTGTTATGGGTTCATCTATAATGTCCCCCTAAAGAACTGTATATCCAGAGGTGGGGCTTTTTGAAGTGACTGGTTCATATGAACACTGTAATCATCAGTGGATTAATCCTAATAGCTGAATGTGCTACTAGGAAGTGGACCTACTCAGATTAATTCCAGTATCTGTGTATAGTATTAGGAGGCAGGCATGATCAGAAGAGACTTAAAAAGATTACTGAGGCCATGACCAAGAAGGGTATATCTCTTTCAGGCCCTTTTCTTCTTTCTCCACTCCCTGGCTACCATAATGTGATCAACTTTCAAAGTGCTATGTCACTCTGTCACATTGTCTCTGTCTTATAGACAGCTAAATATGGAATGAGTCCTCTGAAAATCATAATCAAATATAATCCTTCTTCTTCTTTTTTTTTTTTAGTTGTGGGTGTTGAATATTTTATCCCAGTGATGGAAAACAAGTAAGACAGAGATATCCAGACATTGAGGCAAAATAATTTTTTTTCACTGACATGACCTATAGATTTCTTTAGCAGAAACATAGTGAAAACAAATTTTTTTTGAACTTTCCCTTTAATAATTTATTCATTTCTGTCTCAGTATATGTATTCATCTTCCAGTTACATGCACAGCCTTGACAGCAACTTTCCCAAACTGACATTTAACCTGATATCTGTATGTTCCTGGCAAGTAGTGAGAAGTAAGAGGAAAATAATTATTTGTTAAGCATTTTCATTGTTATAGGAATTGAGTAGCTATAAATTGTTTGCCAGGACAGCCTGCATTAGCATCATCTTAATAATAGGGAACCCAAAGTCTAGAGTGGTTCTGAGCCTCTTTTGAACTGATTAGAACAAGACATTTTAACCTAAACCAAATATCTTAGAGATAGGCCACTTGGAAGCTCCTATTTGTTGTTACTATTCTAATACACAACATCACTTATGTACCTATAAAAGAAGAAAAATTCAAGTGAGTTTATTACCTTTATTTCTTCTCTACTACACTACATAAGTTATGTTTATTTTAAAGAAGAAAATGCTATCTAAGCATATTAAACAATAGAGCTCTTTTTAAATGTTTTGAATTAGAAAAATGGGGTAGAGGAAGCGAGTCCATCTAATTTTCTCCAATGTGATCTGATATAAGCAAATGTCATTAATAGGCTCTGGTTTATCATCATCATCATCATCATCATCAAGATAATGATGATGGGATAATGGCAATAATGATAATAGATATAATTGCACGAACTTAAATCTGAGCCTAATTGGTGTTTACCCATGTAGCCAGACATGTCTGGAATGTCTGGAGTGGGGAGGGTGTCTATATGCATGAGTAACTGTGGAGACTACCTTCAGGGAGACAGACCAATGGGTGAACAAAATTGGCTCCATGAGGACGGGCCAAGTGGGAACATGAAGGATGTGGATGCTACACTGTACCTGGGCCCACTCTGTACCTTACTTGTACTCCATACACACTGTAGGCACTGTGAGAAATAATGAATTGAAGATGGCTTCGTCCTCATTATTTCTGAGAACCTGTGATGTGCTGCAGTAAAAGGCTGGGAGTTGAGGACAGTGCTCTTGTTCCTCCATGAAAATGAAACAACATTCTCTCTAGGAGTCAATGTTGACAAAACACTGCTGAGGCCTCTGCACAGATCTGTGGGTGTTGGTGGGGGACACAGGCATATGCTGTTGGTGTCCATTGCCAAAGATGCAAAGCAATGGACATCAACAGGAGAGCTCACCTTGATGGAATGGCTACAGCAACCTGGAAGAGAGTAAAGGGCTGGTGTTGCACAGCAATAAGGCCACTGGGGAACCCCAAAACTACTGATGAAACTGGGCAAATTTAAGTGGGGTGGCTGTAGACCTTCCAGATCCATGGAGGAGTTTTGAAGGGAAGTACAGATTATAAAATTGGAGAAGGCTGTTAAAATTAGATACATAGTGTTTTGATGCATGTTGTGATGGTATTTCTTTTTTTATCAAGGCAGTGTGGATCTAAAATAGGACACATAATCATTACTAGATAATCATCATCACAGTCCACTATATTTTATGCTTTCAATTCAGAAATGTGAAGTTGACTTCTTATACTACAATCCCAAATAATTAAAATAAAATTGTAGCACAATTTATGCAAGTTTGGACAACATTTTGATGTTGTATTTCCTGTCAACTCAATAAATATATTTTAAGGATAATGTTTCTTTGGTCATCTTCCTGGTCTTGCTTTCCCCTGAATAGGTCTCATACTGTGATTTTTTAAGAGAAATCCCAACTATGGGCTCTAAATCACACTATTTACTGGATGAGTGAGACTAAATATGTTGTTCAGCAATCAGCATATTGTAATGGTTGATACAGTGTCAATTCAAGAAGTCATGAAATTCAACTAAGAAACTAGGCAGGGGGCTAGGGTCATCACTTTATAAACATACTCATCCTGTGCAAGAAGAGGACACAGTGATGATGTGAACACTACACCTGCTCTGGGCAGGTAGCTTGCTTAAACTATAAGGGAGAAAAAGAGGCTTGCATCTCCCTGCTTTTGCTCTTGTTGCTTTTGCTATCTTCTTCCACATTGAAGTATTGTCCACATCTCATGGAACACTGCCTTGGAGCCAGCTGATTATGGGCTGAAATCTCCACAAATTGTTAGCTAAATAAATCTTACCTTCCTTAATTTTGGGTGTCAGGTATTCTGGCCCAGCAAGGAGAAAAAAGTAACCAAGACAGAAATTGTACCTGGGAGTGGGACAAAGATGTGCCTCTATCTGACCAACTTGTTCAACAGCCTTTGGAAATGTCTTGTGAGAAGAATTTAGAAATGTATTGGAGATGACACTGAAAGAGTAGAGCTGGCATGCTTTACGCTGTCCTGTATGGAGGATTCTAGTCAGAGCTCAAACGAACAGAAAGCTGATAGAAATTCTGTTGTTAAAGGTCAGATCTGGGAAGTTTCTGCTGGGAAGTACTGCACTGGCTGTTGGAATTCAGACAATGTATGTTGTAGCATGGTAAGTCTCCACCCTTGACAGACTCAAAACTGCAAAGAAGAAAGACCTTACTCTGAGAAGAAAGTTGCAGAGAACCATGTTCCAAAATGATGGTAGCATAGAAAATTTGTTGCTCAGAATTGGATTCACAATGCTCAGCAATCTAGGCACTCAACCTCTATAGTCAAGAGAGAGGATTGCCTGGCTAATGCTCCAGGTGTCAGCAGAGCTTGGAATCATCCATGTGGTGCTGGTTTTAGGCACATGCAGAATGCAAGAGCTGTGAAATTAAGTCTTCTGCCCTGATTTTGGAAGACCTGGGATGTCAGGCAGTGGTGCCCTTGAGAGGGCAGTGTATGAAGCTATGAGTGTGGAGCCAAAGGTGCAGTAGAGACTCCTGAAGTTTGAAAAGCCAGGAACATGGATCATCTAAAGAAAGTTGCAAGGAGGGAGCAACTGTGGGAAAGAGATAAGTTGTGGGAGCTGTAAGCACAAGAAGTACCATAGAGACGGAATCACTGAAGCCTTTTGGAGCTCACAATTTGTCACAGATTGCTGCAGATGCTGGACATGAAACTAGAGGACTTAATGCTTGCCCAGCTGGATTCTGGACCTGCTTCTCCAAATCCTGTATATTTCCCTGTTTGTAGCTTTTGGAATGAAAATATTTATCTTGTGCCATTGAATGATGGAAGTGTTTAAGTTTTCACTTGCACAAGGGCTTGCAGCTAAGGGTTTTTCCTTACATCTCAGAGGGGACTTGGGACTTGGAATTTTTAGCAATGCTGAAACTGTTAGAACTTTGACAACTCATGCAGATAGACTAAATGTCTTTTGCATAAAGGGATGTGCATGATTCTTCAGAGGCCAGTGGTCAAATGTTATGGTTCTAATATAATATAATGCTTATAGTCTTAATACTGGATTTTATGGATTTTTAAATTTGTAAAGTTCGAGCTTTGAAATGGTAAGCATGTCTTTGTATTTGGAAATCTTTTTAAACAAATATGTCTGGTTGCCAAGTTGATTAGTTGTGGATTGTAATGGTTGACACATTGTGTCAATTTGAGTGGTTATAAAAAGTTTAATCAAGTTACTCAGCAGGGGGTCAGGGTCTTAACTTTGTAAACATATTCATCTTCATCCTGTGCAAAAGGAGGGCACCTGAGATGGCGAGTGCTAGACCCACCCTGGAGGGGAGTTACTGGCTTGTTTACAGTTCAAGGGTAAAAAGAGGCTTGCTTCTCCCTTCTTTTGCTCTTGTTGCTTTTGCTGACATGTGCCACATTCAAGTGTTGCACCTGTTCCATGCCACCTTGCTTTGGAACCAGGTGATAATGGACTGAACCCTCCACAAACAATGAGCTAAATAAACCCCCTCCTCCTCAATTTTGGATGTCAGATATATTGTCCTGGAAAGGAGAAAATATTAGGAAAGCTACACCCCAATTCTCTGTGGCCACAACTATAGTGATATTACATTTTGTAAGCATATTTGTAGCTTGTCAAAGACAAACTCTGGGGGAAATGAGGTAGAACAATAAAAATGCTAGCCACCTGGACTCCAAAGTAGAAATAGCAGAAGTATTAAAGCAGATGAACTGGGATCTAGAAAAAATTCAAATGAGAAATATTCTTTCAGAGTCCTAGCCCAGGTCTGGTGAGTGGGTGGGAGAGCTTCCTGCTACCATGTGCCGGTGGGACCTACTACTGGTCCCAGCACAGGTGCAGTGTGGGTGAGACCCTCTTCCACCCCCTTGGGATGCTCCTCAACACTCCACAGCACCTCCCCCAACCACCCACCGAGTAGGAATTTCTGCCGCATTCCAGGAACCCCCAGACCCAGTCCTAGCCCAGACCTAGTGAGTATTTGGGAGAGCTGCCTCTCCCCTTTACTCCAACTTGTCCCCTCCAGGCTCCGATCAGGACTGGCATACATGAATGGGGTGTAACCCAACAGCTGCAATACCTGCAGAAAGTGTAGAGCATAGAACCACCCAGCTAGTCCAGGAGCAGAACATCTTGCCAGAGGGGCACAACAGGTTCACCCTCAAGGGCAATAGCAGGAAGGAGCTGAGCACAGCAGCCAGACCCAAGCCAGGCACAGCTGGATAAATCCAAACTTTGTAGATCTGCACCTGAACTTCAGTATGTGCTAAGGTACGTGCTACTGTTATAACTACAATAAAGATCTACAACAAAGGTCAGAAGACAGTGCTACAAAAGATGATGAGAAGGAACAAAATGCAACCTCAGAACCCAAGTCCACCAAGAACAAGTGCAGAAGACACTAACACAGAACAAATTGGGAATCACACGGCTGAAAGCAATGAGTCAGCGGCTTCTAAAATAAATAAACAGCTGCAGAAAGGTGTAGAGGAACTCAGATTGGAAACAAAAAGATCCCTGAATTAATAACATCTGCAGTAAAGAATGAAATGCAGAAACATATGGAGGAAACCCAGTGTCCACCCAGAACAAGTGCAGAGGACACTAGCCTGGCTCAAATGAATGAATTAAGAGTGTCGATAGTAAATAAGCAACAGCAAAAAGTTATAGAGGATCTCAGAGAGCAATTCTTTTCTGAAATAAAAAAAGAATTCTCAGAACTCATAGGATCTGAAATAAAGAAGCAATTATAGAAACATAGGGAGGAAACCCAATCTGAAAAAAGCACTGCAGTAAAAGAATTTATAACTGCTTCCAAAGAAGACATTGATAAAAAAATAGAGGAGATTCGAAAAATGACGGATTCCTTGAATGAGCAATACAGGAAAGAAACAGATCTCATGACAGAGTCAAAGAGATATAGAGGAAATTAAAATCTCAATCACAAGCTTGCAAAACCATTTAAATGAATGTGAAGACAGAGTTTCAGATCTTGAAGATGCTGGTGTAGCTAGTGAAAAGGTAAGAAAGGATCTCTT
>NW_004524658.1:10300906-10345902 GCF_000260255.1 Octodon degus | reverse complement strand
CAAAAGTCAATAGCATACCTCTACACAGACAACAAACACACTGAGAGGGAAATTATAGAAACAATACCTTTTACAATAGCACTGAGGAAAATGAAATACCTTGGAATTCATCTAACTAAAGAAGTCAGATATCTTTTCAGGGAAAATTACAGTACTTTGAAAAAAGAGATCGTAGAGGATTTCAGAAAATGGAAAGATATTCCATGCTCATGAATAGGAAGAACCAATATTTTGAAGACAGCCGTACTCCCAAAATTGCTGTACAGATTTAATGCAATCCCTATCAGACAATCACCAATATACCTCACAGACCTAATGAAACCATTGCTAACATTTATGTGGAACCAGAAAAGATCTAGAATAGCAAAGGCAATTATGGACAATAAAGACAAGGTAGGAGGCATTACCATTCCTGGCTTGAAATTATACTACAAAGCTACTGTGATAAAATTAACATGGTACTAGCATCAAAATAGACCTGAGGATCAATGGAATAGATTAGAAGACATTGAATCTCCTACGAACACACTCAGCCACCTTATCTTTGACAAAAGGGCCAAACATACTCACTGGAAGAAAGATAGCCTCTTTAACAAATGGTGCTGGAAAAACTGGCTCTCTACATGCCGAAGAGTCAAACTTGACCCAGTTCACCATGCACTAAACTAACGTCAAAATGGATTAAAGATCTAAACATTAAAGCAGAGACACTAAATCTCCTGGAAGAGAAAGTAGGTGGAACTCTTGAGGACATAGGGGTAGGCAAAGAGTTCATGGACAGAAATCAAATTGCATGGGAAACACTTGAAAGAATTAACAACTGGGACCTGCTCTTACTGAGAAGTTTTTCACGTCAAAAGAAATTACCAACAAAGTGAAAAAGCAACCCACAAATTTGGAAATAATCATGAGAAATAAATACTCAGGCAAAGGTCTGCTGTCTAGAATCTATAAAGAACTAAAAAAAACTAGGGCCCCAAAATTTAAAGACCAAATACAGAAATGATCGTCCAAGATGAACACACACTTCTCAGAGGAAGAAATTGAAGAAGCGAATAAAGATTTGAAAAAATGCTCCACATCACTTGCTATCTGTGAAATGCAAATGAAAACAACTTTGAGATATCATCTCACTCCAGAAAGAATGGCTATCATAAAGAAATCACCCAACAACAAATGTTGGAGAGGCTTTGGGGAAAAAGGAACCCTTCTCCACTGCTGGTGGGAATGCAGACTGGTGCAACCATTATGGAAATCAGTATGGAGACTCCTTAGAAAAGTTGGTCTGTGAATCCCCTTTAAACCAGGTTTTCCTCTCCTGGGAATTTTTCCGGAGGATCTGAAAACATCATATCATAGTGATATATGTGTGCCTATGTTTATAGCAGCACAATTTGTGATAGCCAAATCTTGGAAACAACCAAGATGCCCATCACCTGAGGAATGGTTGAGAAAGATGTGGTATTTTTACACAATTGAGTATTATTCAGGTATTAAGAATGATAAACTCCAAGTCTTTATATTGAAGTGGATGCCACTTGAACATATACTCATAAGTGAAATAAACCAGACACACATGTGTAAATATTGCATAGTTACCCCAGTATAAGAAATCAAAAGAAGAAATACAAATACAAAGGTATAATACAAGTAAAAGGAAAGAAGGATCTCAAGGACTAACTAATTAAGAGAGGGAAAGGAGAAGAGCTAGAAAACATGAAGTAGTCAAGTCATACAGTTATATGTAGAAGATGGGCAAGGCAATGATCCTGAGAATCTCCAGAAGATTTTTGAATCTGGCAGTTAATCGGAAAAATTCTCACCCTGACTAACTATATATACTAATGCCTGTGAACTAAGCTACTACACTGCAGATGGTAATTTGTAATAGTAGTTTCATTCTTGGAGAGCCTGTAATTTTGATCTTCTGAATAAGGGCTGCTTGTCATGACATGCCAGTTGCTGCTGTGATGTCTCTCAGGTAGATGGTTGTTCAAGAAGAAAGGGGTGGTGAATGAAAGCAAAAGACAGGAAAAGGTATATTGAGGGACTGTCCTGCTTCAAGGTTGTATATGGTGAGATTTTTGGACTTACGTGTAAACATAAGAAGTATATAATTCTTTATGCCTTTTTAAAAATATATTCTAATTTTTGAATGTTTTTTATTATATTCTGTGGGGACTTAAAATTCAACATATCAATACTTGATGAAAAATACCTGCTCCATATTGTGGCTAAGCCTAAGATATTTGATATGCAGACAGATAGTGAAGTTAAGCTTAACAGCCTAAGTGGTATTGTAATAACAAAAAGCTTGTCTTCTGGATTGGTAACCACCTAAGTTTGCAGACCAAAATTAGAGAAAAATGAGGGTTGCAAGGAAAGCCAACATTTTGACCTTAGACTTCTAAGATCAATTAAGACTCAGGAAATATGAGAACTTGTACTCTAACGTCATGTAACTCAGTAGTGTCCCAAATTTTCTGATCAAGGAGATTATAGGGCCAAAGAGGAAAGTGATGGATGTTGTAGAAATTGCCTAAGGAGAGTCATATTGAAAGAAAACATTCTCTCAGGCTTTCACAGAGAGCACATTGGCCAAGCAATGGCCGTGACTTTTCCACATGGCTGACACTGACAAAAGTTCTACAATCTGAGGTACAGGATCTCAAGATAAATCCTGAGGGAATTTCCCTGACCTTATCAGACCCAAAAGCTACAATTCTTTTCACATAGGTACTGCTTTACCTTGGTCTTCACCATCCAGCAGCAAAGTATTAAAACAAAATATCAGCAGTAAAGCCATGCTGTTATGTTGAGCTGTGGGGGACTCTGGTCAACAATTTCTGACATTGCCAGTCAAGTAGAAGATCCAATACTATTATAGGCTACTGGACTGTTTTAGAATATTTTGCTGAGTGTACACACCTATAATATTGAAAGAACGGAACTTAACAACAAAAAGGGGATGCAGATGAATGTCCATTTTGTATCTGTGTATTGAAATGGCTAGAGTCTATATACAGGTACATTCTCTTAATGAATAGAGGGATTTGTTCTAATGGTGTTTGTAAGTAGGATATCATGTCTGGATCTTGTACAGCAATTAAGCACTAGGAATAATGTATACATTGTGTTAGTTATTGAACCTGTCCTACCAGTTTGGTTGGAAACTGTCTCATTGCTATTTGTTTCTCAATAAAGTTATGGAAAAAAAAAGAAGTAATCTCTTAGGACTCAGGTCAACAATTTCTGACATTGCCAGGGAAGTGAAAGACCCAATACTATTATGGACTACTGGACTCTTTTAGAATATTTTGCTGAGTTAACACACCTATAATATTCAAATGATGGAACTAAACAAAAAAGGGGATACAGATGAATGTCCATTTTGTATCTGTGTATTTAAAATGGTTAGGATAAATATATAGTTACATTCTCTAAAAAAAAAAAAGAAATATTCTTTCAGATAAGTACAGAAATGGTAACTATAATGAAATACCTGGTTACTGAGTCTAGAGCAAATAAACAATAAAGTAATGTAGGATCATCATTTAAGCCATGAATCCCCAGTACAGGAAAAAAATGGAATCAATGAAAAAGGTTTAAACAGATGTTTAGGAGATTAAAATTTCCATTGAAAGTACCTGCAACAGAATAGGCCAATGTGAGGAAAGAATATCAGATATAGAGAACAAGATTGTAGTTAGTGGTCATGAAAAGTGTGATTTATTAAAAATAGCAAGGGACCATGAAAAATTCATCCAGTAACTGCTATATGATGCAAAGAAGAATAATACAAGATTTAATTTATTAAATGGAAAAGAGAGAGAAAGATATAAAAACCTGTTCACAGAAGTAATGAAGGAAAACCTGTCAGAATCACAGATGACTTAAACACAAAACCTCCAGACATACAGAGCTTTTATTGAAGTATTTCAAGCCATAAAAGAAAAAAACCCCCATCCTACATTGCTGCACCTTGAAAAATTATCATTTAAAATTGATGGAGAATTAAGATAGCTGCAAAACAAAGAACTTCTGAATAAATTCATGACTACAAAACCAGCATCCACCAAGTTCTGAAGAATATTCTATAAAAAGATAATGAGCACTAAAACTCCATGAACCCTAATAGAATGATTCCAGCAAGAAGATAAGCAATTAGACAGAGGTGACTAAAAGGGAATCAACATCAGGAAAACAACAAGGATAAATCAGTACATATCAGTGATAACCATCAATATAACTGGTCTCAATCCACCAATCCCCCAAAAAAAAAAAAAATACTGGCAAGATAGGTCAAGAAACAAGATACAGTCATACACTATATATGAGAAACACATTTCATTTAAAAAGAAATTCGTAGACTGAAAATCAAAGAATGGAAAACAAAATGCCATATGACAGGAACCCAAAAAAGTCAAGGTTAGCTATTCTATTTACAAAGTAAATTTCAAGCCAAGACTTATAAAGACAGACAAATGAGGTCACTACATCCTTATAAATGGAGCAATTCAAGAGTAAGAAACATTTATTGATTTGTACATGTTGAACAATGCCTGCATCCAAGGAACAATTTAATGAAACAATAATAAATATATATACCCCAAAAACATACATCCAACTATATAAAACAAATATTAATGGACATGAAAAATCAAATACGCACTAATACAGTTGTAATGTGGGACCTCTGTCACAAAGATAGGACCAACTAGAAAAAAAAAAAAAAAAAAAACAAAACAAGGAAATATCAGAATTGAGTCACATTCTTAAACAAATGGACTTATAGGGTTTGTCAAAACCCATATTCTCAGCTAGATATAAAATGTACTCTAAAAATAGACCACATAGCAGTTCACAAAACATGTTAAAATGAATATAAATGAGTTAACATTGTCCTGTGCATGTTATCAGATCACAGTGCAACGGAACTGGAAATGAATGGCAAAAGAAACCACAAAACTCCGCAAATACATGGAAATTACATAAGCTTTCGATGAAGTCCAACATCCATTCATGACAAAACACTTAGGAAAATTAAAATAGATTGTCATTAACTAAATCTGATATGTTATTTATGACAAATCAACAGCTAGCATTATACCAAATGGATGGAAACTGAAACTTTTCACTCTAAAATCAGGAACAAGACAAGGATGTACACTGTCATCACTCCTATTCTACACAGTTCTGTAAACATTAATCACAGCAATTAAGGAAGAGAAAGAAATAAAAGGAAAAATGATAGGAAAGGAAGAATTAAAATTATCATTATTGTGGATGACAGGATACTCTACACATAAGACCCCAAAACTCCATCAAAAGACTTCTGATTTAATAACCAAATTCAGTATTATAGCTGGATATGAAACAGTACTCAAAAAGCAATAGGATACTACACATAAATAATAAAGCTTCTGAGAGAGAAATTAGGGAAAATACCTTCTACAATAGCAACAGAATAGGAAATGCTCAGTAATTAATCTTATGAAAGAAAAAAAAAAACCTTTACAATTAAAACTATAGTACTCTGTAAAGAATATCAGAGAAGATGGGGCCAGGAGATGGCTCAGTGGAATAAGCGCTTCCCTGGCAAGCACAAGGGCTTGAGTTCAATGCCTGGTTCCACCACAAAAAAAAAAAAAAAAAAAAAATTCAAAGAAGATATCTAAATTGGAAAGATAGCCTTTTTTCTTGAGTAGGAAAAAACAATATAGTGAAAATGGCCATCCTTCCAAAATTGTTACACTGATTTAATGCAATCCCCTCACCCAAATACTAATAAGCACACCTCATAGAATTAGAGAAAAAAAATCTTAAAGTTCATATGGAACCAGAAGAGATGTAGAAAGTAAAAGCAAATCTGGACAAAAAAGGCAAGAGGGGGGGAATCAAAATCCATGAACTAAAATTATACTACAAAGCTACAATGGTAAAAATATCATGGTACTGGTAAAACCCCAAACAAAATAGTAGACTCAAAGATCAGTTTAAAAATCTAGAAGATGCAAAAGCAAATCCAAACAGAAAAGCTGGATTTCCACAGGCCATAAACTAAAAACAGAGCCATGTTTCCTACCATGCACTAGAATAAAATTGAAATGGATCAAAAATCTAAATATTGAAACAGAAACATGTAATCTACTGAAAGATAGAACATGTACAACTCTTGCAGACATTGGTATAAACAAAGATTTTATGATCCAAGCACTGATAACACTGCAAATATCATGAAGAATCAACAACTGGGATCTCCTCCTATTATAAAGTTTCTAAACTGTAAAAGAAACCAGATTGAAAACACAATAGATTGAAAACACAAGCAATAGAATGAGAAAAAAAATTTTGCAAACAGTTACATAAAGCATTAATATTTAGAATATATAAATCAGGAGCCCCACCCCCTCAACGTTCCTGCTGAAGTTTTGTTAAGCCCCAGTCTCCCATTCTCAGCCTGAAGGCTGTCAGGGAGAATTGGCAGCCCAAGCCCCATACCCTCAGCCATCCTGCCAGAGTTCTGCTGAGCCCTGGCCATCTGTCCTCACATTGAAGACTGCTGGGAGACCTAGTAGACTTACACAGGGACCTGAAACCTGGTATCTGGAAGACTGCCACATAGACCTGAGGGAACCTTGGGAAGCCCTACCCTGTTCCCACTCACCATCATGAGAGCCTTGCAGAACTTCAGGATGCACTCATCATCATTGGATCCTTCTTGCATTGTGACTTTCCCCCCTCACCTCAGTGAGATGGAAGTCATATTGAACTTCACACAGAATGAGCATGGTGAGCCTACCCTGTCCTCTCCTGAGAGCTTTACTCACACACCTACCATCACTACAGAAGCAGGGAGACATTTGGAACTTCAAAAAAATGACCAAAGGAGGGACAAAAGGCAATCACAGACTTCTAGCTCACCCAAAACAAATCCAGGAGACGAGGACATAGAACTTGGGTCATACACCTGAAATTTCTGAGATGACAGCAACTGAAGTAAAGAAAAAATCCCACCAGGCTATGGAGGAAATCAAGTCAGAAATAATCTCTCAAGTAAAAGAAGAAATGACAACAACCATGAAAGAAATGCTCAATACATCTAAGGCAGATGTAGATAAAAAATAGAATGGAATAGGAAAGTGATGAAAACATTGAATGAACAATACAGGAAAGAGCATGACACAGTTTCAGACAGATATCCAGGACATTAAAAATTCCACTGAAAGCTGGCAAAACTGCTTGAATGAAATAGAAGATAGAATTTCAGACCTTGAAGATAGCATTGGAGCTAGTAAACACAAAAGGAAAGTTCTCTTAAGTATAATGAGTAACCAGGAAATAACAATACAACAGTTGCAAGATGATGCAAAGAAAAATAATATTACACTAATAAATATCAATGAAACAACTGGAGTTAACACAAATAACTTAAAAAGAGTTTGCAGTAGTATCAGAAAGTTTCTCAAGCATGGGAAAAGAATTTGATATACAGATAACTGAGGTATATAGATCTCCAGCTAGCCATAATAATAATAAATCATCATCCAGACACATAATTAATTAAGATCCCAAAAACTGAGCAAAAGAACAGAATATTTAAAGCTGTTAGAGAGAAAAAGTAGATAAACTATATTGGAAAGCCCATAAGAATCATGGCAGATTTCTCAACACACAATATCAAGTCAAGAAGAGCTTAGAATGAGATAGTTCAGGTCCTGAAAGAAAACAACTTTCAACCCAGATTGACATACCCTGCAAAACTATTTATCAGATTAAATGTAGAGATTAAATTCTTCCATGACAAAGAACTGAAAAAAATCGTGACAAACAAACCAACCCTAACAAGAGTACTGAGAGGTATTTTAGAAAGAGACAAAGATGACCACAATGTCAAAACAATAGAAGAGAATCACTAAGAAGAGTAAGCAATTAAACAAAGGGGAAAATCAAGGATCTTGCAGTAGGAAAACAACATGACAAAGATAAGGATTTTTTTTTAACATGATAAAGATAAGCCAATACATATTAGCTCTAACTATCAACATAAATGGCTTCAACACACCAATCAAAAGAAACAGATTGGCAGAGTAGATAAAGAAACAAAATCCAAGGCCGGGGAGATGGCTCAGTGGAATAAGTGCTTTCCTGGCAAGCACAAGGGCCTGAGTTCAATCCCCAGTTCTGAAAAAAAAAAAAAAAGAAACAAAATCCAATAATATGCTGTATACAAGAAAAATATTTAACTCAAAAAAATAATAGATTGAATGTCAAAGGATGTTAAACAACACTGTGACAGGAAGCCAGAAAAAAGGAGGGGTATCTATTATTCTGGTTTCTTATAATGTCAACTTCAACCAATTATGATTAAAAGAGATAAAGAATGTCACTACATACTTGTTAGGGGAGAATTGCAAGATAAAGAGATAACAATTATAAATACATATGCACCCAATGCTGGAACACCCACCCACATAAAACAAATTTTAACAAAGAAATAAATCAACCATGCAAAAAATCATCAAGAAATAACAAAACTAAACAAAATTTGTGAAGAAATAGACTTAGACCTTCACAGAATTTTCCACCCTACAACATCAGACTATACATCCTTCTTAGTTGCACACAGGATGTTATCCAAAATAGATCATGTGCTTGCACATAGAACAGGCTTAAGCAAATGCAAAGGAATCAAAATTATACCATGCATATTATCAGACCATAGTGCAATGGAACTGGAAATTATTGACAAAAGAAATTGCAAAAATCCATAAATACATGGAAACTAAATAATACCCTCCTGAAAAATCAATGGGTCACAGATGAAATTAAAGAAAGTATTAAAAAATATTTACAATCTAACAAAAATGCAGACACAACTTACTTGAATCTGTGGGTTGCAATGAAAGCTGTTATAAGAGGAAAATTTATTGTGATAAATTCTTATATCAGAAAAACAAAAATGAATGCCAGTAAATAATCTTATGCTGCACCTTAAACTTCTAGAAAAAGTCAAGCCTAAAGAAGGCAGGAAATTATAAAGATCAGAGAAGAAAAAGATGAAATGGAGACCAAGAAAACAGTACAGAGAATTAATGAGTCAAGGGCTGGCCAAATAGCTCAGTGGATTAAAGCACCTGCAAGCAGGCACAGGGGCTGGGGGTTTGATCCCTGGGCCTGAGAACCTTGCCCTGCCCTCAGGGCTTGCTGAGATGGCAATTGAGACTAGGTGTGGTGGCATGTGCCTATAATTCCAGCTCTTGGGAGGCTGATAGTAAACAGGCAGATCACTATGAGTCTGATCTAGTATCGAGACTCTAAACACTCTCTAGACACTTTCCCAAATAAATAAATAAATAAATAGAAATCAGTGAGTCAAAAAGTTGGTTCTTTCAAAGAATAAATAGAATTTATAAGCCCCTAGTCAACCTCATTAAAAAAGAAATATTCAAATTCATGCAATGAAGAATGAAAAGGATGAAATCATTATAGACACTACGGAAATTCCGAAAATCATCCGTACTTATGTCTGTAATTTTTACTCTCAGAGGTTGGAAAATACAGAAGAAATGGGCACATTTCTTGATACATATGAACTACCAAAGTTGAAAAAAGAACATATAAAAATTCTGAATAACACAGTATCAGTCAACAAAATTGAAAATACAATAAAAAACCTACCAACAAAGAAAAGCTCAGGTCTCAATGGAGTCACAGCTAAATTCTACAAGAAATTTAAAGAGGACTAATGCCAACTCTTCTTAAACTCTTCAATGAAACTGAAAGGGAAACAGTTCTCCCAAACTCATTTTTTGAAGCAAGTACTACTTTGATACCAAAACCAGAGAAGGACCCAGCAAAATAGAGAACTACAGGCCAATTTCTCAAATGAGCATAGATGCAAAAATCCTCAATAAAATACTAGCAAATAGAATGCAGCAAATCATCAAAAAGATTATATACCATGACTGGGATCCATCCCAGGAAGGCAGAGATGGTTTAATCCACATAAATTCATAAGTGTAATACACCACATCAACAGAACCAAAGGCAAAAATGACATGATCATCTCAATAGATGCAGAAAAAGTTTTTGACAAAATCCAACACTCATTCATGATAAAAACACTACAGAAAATGAGAATAGATGGTCTTTACCTCAACCTGAAAAAAACCATGTACAACAAACCAACAGCCAACATACTAAATGGACACAAATTGAAAACTTTCACTTTAAAGTTAGGAACAAGATAAAAATGTCCCTGTGTCTGCCTAAGTAGGTGCTTTAATCCACTGTTACCACTCTTTTTCAATATAGTTCTGGAAACATTAGACAGAGAAATTAGAAAAGAGAAAGAAGTAAAAGCAATAATGATTATAAAGTAACAAGTGGAATTATCATTATTTACAGATGATATCATACTGTACACAGAAGACCTTAAAAACTCTACTAAGAGACTTGCAGATTTAATAACCAAATTCAGTATGGTGGTTGGATTCAAAGCTAACACTCAAAAATCAATATCATTTTTATATATAAATGATGAACACACCAAGTGAAAAATTATAGAAACCATGTCTTTCACAATAATTTCCCCAAAATGAAGTACTTAGGAATCAATCTCACAGAGGAAATAAAAGATTTACACAGCATATGTTATAGTACTCTGAGAAAAGAGATCAAAAGGATATCAGTAAATGTAAAGATATTCCTCACTTCTGGATAGGAAGAATCAACAGCTTGAAAATGGCCATATTCCCAAAATTGTGATACAGATTCAATACAATCTGTATTAAAATATGAATAATACCCCTCACCGAACTACAGAAAACATTCCTAAAATTCATCTAGAACCAGAAGAGACCTAGAATAGCAAAAACAATCCCGGGTAACAAAGGAAAGGCAGGAGGCCTTACAATCTCTGACTCGAAATTATGCTACAAAGCTACTGTGATAAAATCAGCATTGTACTGGCAAAAAACAGACCTGACCATAAATGGAACAAATTAAGAGATTCAGACACTCCTACAGACACACTCAGTCACCTTATCTTTGACAAAGTGGTCAAACATGTTCACTGAAAGAAACATAGCCTCTTTTAAGAGCTCTTTTTCTTCCTTTTTTTAAAAAAATGTATTTAGTAAGAGTCTACACAGTCTCACTACACAGATCAGACTCATAGTGATCCTCCTGTTTTCAGCCTCCCAAGTGCTGGGATTATAGGTGCACACCACCATGCCCAGTTTTAGTCACTATCTCAGCACACCCTGGGTTTGGGGCAGTATGGTTGGATGGGGATTGAACCCTGGTCCCTGTGTCTGCCTAAGCAGGTGCTTTAATCCACCAAGCTGTCTGGCTGGTCCTGATAGCCTCTTTTGTAAGTGGTGCTGGAAATATTGGTTTTCCACAGGCCAAAGTCTTAAATTAGACCCATGCCTATCATCATGCAAAAAATTACTGTCAAAATGGATCAAAGATTTAAATATTAAAACTGACACACTGGATCTTCTGGAAGAGAAAGTAGGTAGAAATCCTAAGGACACAGGGTAGGTAGAGAGTTCACAAAGAAAAATGAAACAGTGTGGCAAATACTTCAAAGTATCAACAAGCGGGGTCTCATCTTTTTGAAAATTTTTTGTAAGTCAAAAGAAATCACTGACAGAGCAAAAATAAAACCCATGAATTGGAAAAATTTATAATAGACTGTCCTTCAGACAAAGACTCCTATCTAGAACATGTGAAGAATTAAAAAAAATCAGGCTTCATAAATTCAAAGACCCAGTCCAAAAGAGGGCATCTGAGATGAATATACACTTCACAAATGAAGAGATATACAAATCAAAAATAAATATATAAAAAAGTTTAACATCATTGGTCATTCAAGAGAATAAAATAATGCTGCCATACTATCTTATGCCAGAAAGAATGGCTATCATCAAGAAATCAACCAATAAGAAATGTTGGAGAGGCTGTGAAGAAAAACAAATCCTTCTCTACTGTTGGTGGTAGTGTAGGCTCATACAACCATTATGGAAATCAGTATGGAGAGTCCTCAGAAAGCTAGGATTGGAGATCCCATTCAAGGCAGCTGTTGCCTTCCTAGGTATTTTTCCAAAAGAGCTGAAATCATCATGCCACAGTGACATATGTGTACCCATTTTTATAGGAACACAAGTTGTCATAGGAAAATTTTTGAAATAACTCAAATGCCCATCAACTGAGAAATGGATAAAAAGACGTAGTATTTTTACCAAGTGGAATATTATTCATCTATAAAAAAAGACAAATTCGAGGCTTTCATAGGGAAATGCATATAACTAGACTATATTGATAGTGAAATAAATCAGATCTACATGTGCAAACACTGTATTATCTTACTAGTGTGAGAACCTGAAAAAGTAATTAAAATCTAAATGGTACAATAGATACTGTGAAAGGGTAAGACTTTTTTCAATGAGAAGGAAAAAGTGGAATGAGGAGAAGGATGAAAGAAGGGAAAAAAGATATATTTATGTATAGACACAGAATGGTTTGGATAATTGTATTGCCAATTTCTGCTGGTCTTCTGAAAGGATCAGCTAATGCTTAAAACTTATTTCTTTTTGTTCTTATTTTTTCTTTTGAATTTCTTAAAATTTTTTTATTATTGTTTTGTTTTCTTTAAGTTAATCTTGCACTTTTATATCTAGTAACCTGAACAACTAAATTGAAGATAACATCATTCAGTACAGCAATCTTTGTTGAATTCCTATTACTTTGTTTAGTGAAACTTTGTATCATTTCTAATGCTAGTTTTTCTATCACTATTTTATATTCTCTAAAAAATTAAAAAAATATATAAAGCAGATGCCCCAGTCTTAAAGATCTAATCCAAAAATGGGAATCTGGATTGAATAGACATTTATAATGGCAAATAAATATAGGAAAAAAAATCAACATCACTGGTTATTGAAAAGATAAAATTTAATCCAATAATGAAATTTCAACTCATCATAAAGAATGGCCAATGTGAAGAAATCAGTGGATAACAAATGCTGGTGGAGCTATGGGAAAAAAGGAAAGTTTCTAAACTGTCGGGGAGAGTGTATATTGGTGCAACCACGATGGACATCAGTGTGACGATTCCTCACAAAAATAAGACGAGTTTCCATTCAACCCAGGTATTTCCCTTCTTGGCATCTTCGCAAAAGTGTTAAAAACATCATACTAGAGCAATATATGCACACCCATGTTTATAGTGGCACAGTTTGTGATGGCTGTATCTTGGAAAAAAAACCTAATGGCCATCAACCAATGAAAGATAAACAAGATACGGTTTTATATACAATGTAGTTCTGCTTTATATGAAGAAGGATAAGCTTGGCATTTCTAGGTAAATGGGTACACCTTGGGGTCATACTCAAGTGAAACAAATTGACACACATTTAAAAAAAATCTTTTATTTATTTATTTGGTACAGCATCTTGCTACACAGCTTGAACTCATAGTGATCCTCCTGTCTCAGCCTCCCCAGCACCGGGATTATACGCATGCACCATCATACCTGGTTTCAGTGGCTGGATTGGTACAGGGCCAGTGTGGCATGCAGTACCGGAGGTTGGACCAAGGTCCTTGTGGTGGCAGGCAGGTGTTCAGACCAGTGAGCCATCTCCCCAGCCCTGACACACACATTTAAATACTGCAGTGTTTCTCTGGTTTGAGAAACCAAAAGTCCAGGTCCAGAGTATATACTATTTGGAAATGTGAATAAAACATTCAGATGGTAAGGAAACATGGGAGGAAGGTGGTAGAAAGGAAGGAAGGGACAAGAAAAAAAGAATAGAATGGTAAAAGTAGAAACAAAACTTACAAGTAGGGAAGGTTAAAGGAGTTGAAGGGAGATGGGGAGAACTAGAAAGAAGAAGAATCAAACATATCATGTACAGGTATAAATTCTCCTATGATAAATGTTATCATTGTATATATCCAAAATGTACAAATTATATTCAAGAAATAAAAAGAAACCCAAATAAAATCATCAAATGAGGGACTGAGGATATGGCTCAGTGGTATAAGCACCTGCCTGGCAAGTGCAAGGTCCTGAGTTCGATCCCTGATACCACCAAAAAAAACCATCAAATGATATGATTTCTTTCTGAAGTTAAATGCAGTAAGAATTTTGGATAGCTAACAAGATAGCTGCATTGCATATTCTTCTGTCTTTTAACAGAGTAGCAAAGGGAAGTCCACATTATTTTCCTTGAGCAGTAGCTGGGCTTCCCCACCTAATCTCTACTGTCACTAACTATGGCTTTATCATCTCCATTAGCTGAACAAAATCTTTGATGAGGGGAGTGACTGTTAGTTTTCTCTGAATGTTAGGCTCTGGGCAAGGAGACATTTAACGGAAGGCTCTGGGGAAAGCCTGGCCAAAGAAATCCACAGAATATGAGTTTTTAGCTCATAGATATGTGAAATAATCAGGCCCAGATATTTCTCATAGAACAGTGCCAGAATGCAGATTTATTTTGCATCAGGCACAGCCAAGAACATTACTTATTAAGAGGAAAGCAAATGAAATAACAGCAACAGCTCCATGAAAAATCCACAGAATAGTAACATAACCAATACAATTTCTTGGCATATAGTTAAGGACAAAAGGATTGTGTGTCTGGATTTAAAAATGTAGGTTACTAAGTGAGTTAAATTACTTAATTTTGAATCAATTAGATAATAGAGAGCATTAACTTAAAAGACAGCCTGTTTCAAAATGGTTTATTTAGTCCCCCCTTTTTTTGAATTAAATAGAAAGTTGCCATAGCAGCTGTTAATATGACTATCAACGCTCACAATAATCCTGTGCATTGGACTGAATGTTTTTGTCCCCCTGCCAATCAAATTTGTGCAGTGAATAGTATCAGGAGATGGGGAATTTGGTGGTATTATGTAGTGTCCTTAAAGTAGGAGCACCCCAAACAGGTCTTTCTTTTCTATTGTGTAGGATGTACAGAGAGGGTAGCTTTCTATAACCAGAAAGAGGGCTATAACCAGAATCTGACATGCTGTCCCTCTTAGCTTAGACTTCCAGCTTTTGGAACTGTGAGAAACATGTTTCTGTTGTTTGTAAGCCACCCAGCCGATTGTCCTTCATTATACTATCCAGAATAAAGATGAAACATGTGACTTGTAGGGAAAAGAACACATATCTCTGTGAGCTGATGGTGATGGTGGATTGAATGCCATGCAGTGCAGCAGGTATGTACTGTGCTGTCACTGTTAAGGAAATCTCATCGTTAAGGTGTATTTTCCATTTGTCATTTTCTGCCATTCTGAAATTGTTTCATAACACTTAGGGAGAGCCACACTATTTCCCTGACAAAAAGGCAGACTCCCAACTTTGAAGCCTCTAGCTTCTTACCTAACAATCAGTACAAACAAAGGCAATAGCAAGAATGCCTGCTGATTTTGGCTGTGGCTGAAGACATGTAAGGAGTAAAACATGGCACCGTTCTTTGTTATTTGGATATATTCTGCATGCTTGTTAATTAAGAATAGTAATAGTTTCCACTGAAAAAATTAAAATGCTTTCAATGTTGATTGATTGACCACACGAATCATGAACTGCAGCCACAGTTGAATCAGTGAATTTCACCCAATAGTTATGGCTAAAATGATAAGGTCTCCCTAGGTGTGATAGAAATGCAGACACTGGATCACACAGTCTGACATAGTAAAAGGCTACTCAGCTATGTGAGTTAGACACATATTTTGTGTCCCTTTCATTTAAAATTTTATTCATAGACACGCTGGGGAGATAGCTCAGTGGCTTAAGCACTTGGCTGGCAAGTGAACGGTCCTGAGTTAAATCTGCAGTACCAACCTCACCCCCTGGGGAAAAAAGCCCACATTATTCATAGAGAAGACAAAAGGTGTAGGTGTGCATCGCACTTGCAACTGTCATGCTGTGTTGTAGGCTAGTTTAAACACGGAAGCCAGAGGGGTCTCTTGAAAATGCAAACTGTAATTATTTTCCAGTGCCTTGCCCTCATCACAGGCCATGCCTGAATTTCCTCATGTCTTCTGGTTTATGCTTCCGTCTTCGCCTTTCTTACTTTAGGTGCTACCCCACCATTCTTGTGCTCCTCTGTGGTTCTTTAGAACTCCACTGCTCCTCATCCCTGGCTTTTCTGTTTTTCCCAGTAGCATCACTACCACCCACAACTATCTTGCAGTCTAATTTCTGTCAGAATTTCTTCTTCCTGCAGCCTGGGTTGGGAGCTCTTCCTGTGTCTCCTCCAACCTCTCCCTAGTCCTCTGCCCTCTGTGGGGTTGCAGTCCTTCCCTCAGTAGTTTCCCCATCTAGGTGTTTCCTCAGGGTAGGTGATGAGGCAACCCTGTTCAGAGTGGTTACATTTTCAATAGCTAATTGAGTGCCTAGCACGTATTGTCTCATTCAGTGACTTATTGGATAAGTGTTTGGCAGAAAAATGAAGGCACACAGACAAGCTAGACACTGTTACTGCCCTCAGGAGCAGATGTAAGATACATGGAACTGTCAGGTAAGGTGGTATAGAATGGGAGAGTGACAGTGTGTGCTCGGAATGCAGAGAAGGGAAAAAGAATGACTGGATACAAGGCATGCCTTCAAGGCACAGAAGGCTTTCAAGTTGGGCTGTGGCTTACCTAATCAACTGGAATGGGGAGGAAATGTATTTAAAGACATAGATACTCCAAGAGAGACAAATACCTAGGGAAAATAGCAGTGTCTGTAGAGAGATGGCCTATGGTTCAGAAACTTTAGAGGAGGTAAGAAGATTTTTGTAGAATATGCAGTAAAACCAGGTTATGCTAGGTCATGGGGCCAAGAACACTGGTTTGCAAAGAACAGGACCACAAGCAGAGATGTTAGCAACACTAGCATTTTCAAAAAGGATGTAGTTAAGAGAAGACAGAACAATGTGGGTCTTCTTCACTCTGATGTACTAATTGATTTTTACTTTTAGGGACAGGTATGTGTGCAATTGATAGTCTTGTTATTTTAGTAGAAAAATTTATAAATTGTTTACTTTTACAATTGATGGGAAACACAATTTTGTTTTTTCTGCTGGAATCATACTTTGTGGATTTCTCATCCATGTTATATTTCAAGAGATGCTGTCCCAAAATCTTCAGGTTGGGCTTGGACATAAAGGACTAAGAAGATGTTAATGACAGTGTAAGTACGGGCTAATGATGATGAACGCAGCTGAAAGTCTCAGTGGCTTGCAGTCAGCCTTGTTAGTGGGCACGGACATTGAGCTGCTCTGTTTTATTCTCCTGCTGCCAGCTGCTCACTGGAGACCTGCTATGAGCTTGAAGCTCTCTATCTGCAGACAGATGCAGGCTGGGAGGTTGGATAACATCCAGAGAAAAGCAATAAAAGTGATGAATAGCCTGGAAAATCACATCTCCAAGGGATATTTAAGGAGGTTCAGAATCTTAATCAATATCAAAGGAATGGCTTCAGTGTCTGGAATCATGACATAGCTCTTGTTTCTTCACCTTTGTGGGAATATGTGAAGAGGTGGGCTTAACTAAAGCACATATTCATATTGGAAAAAACAGGAAACACTACTACTCTTGGCTTAATACTAACAGGTACAAATAAGAGCTCGAGATTTTTAAATAGACTGGGAAGTTTTAAATAACATAACAAAAATTGTTTGCATTTATTGTGTCTTCTGCTTGGATTTTTTTTTTTTTTTGGTCACTTTGAAGTGATAAATCTCCTTAGCATTTGTCATGTGCCACAGTTTAGCCTCTCCTTGTGAACATGGTGAAGTAGTTAGAAATGCAAAATAGTTATGGGGAGTAAGCTTGTGAAAAGAAAAGGAAGAAGGCATCCAGCGGGGAAGTTAGCCCATGATGCCAACCCGTGCCAGCCCTGCCTTCCCAGCTGGCCTGAAGGACAGCTTCAATTTGGTGGATATGGCTGGATGCCTGATGCTCCTCATCCAGCCATTGGCTGGTGCTGTTGTGAGAGGAGCATGCTCGTAGTCACCACTTCTTGGCTCAGACCCTGGCATGGCCACTGCACAAATGCAGCGTCCTCAGCTGCCGGAAAGTCAAGGCAGACCTGGAGGATGAAGAGCTGGAGGCTGTGCTCTAGCAGTGCTCTCAGAGTTACATGTGTCTTCTTGAAAGGGCATCTGAGGTATTCTTCTTAGAGTTTGCCATTTTACCAATAACACCTTTTTCTTTAACTAAATAAATATAAGGTAGTCAAGTTTTTATGTGTGAATGCAACGTATGCCTTGTTATTAATGTCTTCACTGTCTTTAGACACTGTTATGTCAAGTAGCCAGGGACACCTGTTTATGGCTTCTCAGATTCATCTAAGAAAAATCACCATGTTCTAGGAATAACTATAGGTCTTTACCTGTAGAATTTATAACTTTCACAATCAAGATATGTGTTACACTTCAATTTTCTAGTTGAGGAAGCTGCAGGTCAAATTGTTTAAGAAGTTCCCCCACATTAGGGCATATGATTGTCCACTAAGTGACAAAACCAAGATGCTACAAGTTTGTGTTATTCTAAAGGGACTTTGAATTGTATCAGTGACTGGTGAAAAAAATCACAAAAAGGAATATGCCTGCTTGGCTTGTGTTGTGTCAGAGAATCCAGTTCTTCTGTCCTCTGATCTAGATGCTATGGATGTTAGATGCTGTCTTTACTACACTAAAATAAAATACTGGGTTTATGGCATACATTCAAACACAGTGGCATTAACTTTTGACTGGCTTCTTTGTAATGTTTGAGCAGTTGTCGTTTACATATGTATATGCATTAGCTCACTGTATTTGCTCAGAGTTATGAGCACTGTCCACACGACCTTGGGTTTTATAGATTCCTTTTTGCTTTCAAGATTTATGTATAATTTATTTAATCTATTTTAAAAATAAAATTTTACCAGAGTCAAAATGTAAAGTTGAATAAGGCCATGATATCAACTAAAAGGAATTTCTGAATATAAAAAATAATCCTCTTTCTTATACTTTTTTTCAGTGTTTTACACACAAAAACATATGGTAAGCATCTCAATAATATTTTCCTAATTGTTTAACCCATGAAACTGATCTCTGCATTTTATTTAGAGGGCATTAGAAATCAGCTAGAAGTAGTCAAACATCTACTTCTAATGCTGGAAAAGTGATATTACATTTTGTTCATTTGTTTATTGATGGGTAAATTCAGCACAAGAGAATATTTTCAACTTACATTTAATTCATTCATATTTCATAAGAGTTAGTCCCAGACCAACCTAAAATTTGATTTATTAAATAAAGCAATTATGTGAATGAGTTGGAAGGGTTAGGTTATTTAATAATTTAAAAGAACAAATTCTTTTGAAGAACTTTAAAGTTAAGTTGCTTTGATAATGATGCAAATGCAAAACTACATTGTTTGTATTTTTAAAAATAATTTTATTGAGAAACAAATAGCAATGAGATAGTTTCAAACCGATTAGTAGGACAGTTTCAATAATTAATACATTGCATATTATTGTCTTAGTGGTTATTCATTGTACAAGATGCAGACATGATATCCTGTCTCAAACATTATTGAAAAAAAATCTTTCTATTCATTGAATTAAAAGAAAGTAGTTGTATATCTATCCTAACTATTTTGAATATAAAGATACAAAATGGTCGTTCATTTGTATCCCTTTTTTTGTTTAGCTCTGTCGGTGAAGGGTATTCCATTGTCATTTAAATATTGTAGGTGTATGAATTCAGCAAAATAATCCAATATAGTCCAGCAGTCAACAATAGTAGTGGGTTTTCTGTAGGACTGGCAGTGTCAGAAGTTGTTGACTTGCGCCTTTCACAGCTCAGCATATTAATATGGCTTTACTTTTTAAACCTCATTTTTATACTTTTCTGCTGGATGATTAAGATCAAGATAAAGCAAGACCTGTATAACAAGAAATGTAAGTTTTGTATCTGATAAGGTCAGTCAAATCCCCTCAGGATTTACCCTGAAACTCTGTACCACAGTTTGTAGATCCTTTGTCAGTGTCAGCCATGTAGATGAGTCATGGCCATTGCTTGACCAATTTGCTCTCTGTGAAAGCCTGAGAGAATGTTTTCTCTCCATGTGACTCTCCTTAGGCATACTCTACATTGTCGATCACTTTCCTCTTTGGTCCTATAATCTCCTTGATCAGAAAATTTGGGACACAACTGAGTTACATGATGTTACAATATAGGTTCTCCTATGTCCTTAGTCTTCACTGACCTTGAAAGGTTAGGGCCAAAATGTTGGCTGTCCTTGCAGCCCTTCTTTTTCTCTAATTTTTGGTCTGCAAACTTAGGTTGTTAACCCTCCAGAAGAGAAGATTATTATTATCCTACAACATAGGCAGTTGACCTTGACCTCACTATCTGTCTGAATGTCAAACATCTTAGGAATTATATGGAACGGGCATGTTTTTATTAGTATGGGAAGAATATCACTTATTTGTTCATTCTAATTCTACTTTAGGAGGTTCTGATCTTCACATTACTTGTTCTTGAAATAATTTCAATATGGTGTGTGTGTGTGTGTGTGTGTGTGTGCATGTGCATGCATGTGCACACTTGTATAATTCAGAGTGTTGTGTTATTTCTTCTCATCCTTGAAGTCAATGAGATTTAGAGGGGAAGTCTATATTACATTTTCTTGATACAAGAACTACTACGAGTAATGGACTCTGTCACCTCTTTAATAGTTTCTATAGTGGTTCCAGGAAGGCAATGTGATCCTGATGCCAAAAATTTGGCCTCATTTATACATAAGGGTTCTACAGGTGTTAAGGATCTTGATGTGAAATCATACCAGTTTTAGAATAGTGTTCAAAATGTAATGTTTCTTTCTTTTTTTCACAAGAAAATGGTCCTTTATTTATATCCTTTTTTTTGGTTTTGATTTGTTAGAGATGCGTGTTCCATTGCAGTTAGAGAAGCTATATTTGGAGAAGCGTTTAAATATATATATATATATATATTTACCGTTATGATAGATATACAGCTACTTTCTCTTAGTTCATTGAGAAGAAAGGTTTGTACTAATATTTTTTAGACAAAATATCATGTCTGCATCTTGTTTTCTGAATAACTACTATGAAGAGAACAATATGCAATGCATTAATTATTGTAACTGTTCTACTAACCTGTCTTGAAACTGTTTCATTGTTATTTTATCTTTTTTCTCATTAAAATGAATACAAAATTAAAACCAAAACCAAAACCAAAAATTAATGTTTCCTGTTGTTCTAAGAGAGATAAAGGAGATTTGAGGGTGCAACAGAGGAGAAGGCCATATGACAATAGAGCAGATTGCAGTGGTGAGTCTTAAAGGCAAGGTGTATTAGCTAGGTTTGCTTCACTGTGACAAAATGTATGAGAAAATAAACTTAGAGGAGAAAAGATTTGTTTGGGTTCAGAGTTTTTGGCAGAATAAAGCTGCTCACATCATTGAAGCAGAGAGACAGAGAGGCATGGAAGGAGCCAGAGAAGAAGGGGTTTGGAGCCAGGGATAGTCCTTGAGGTGACAGCTATATGAAAGTAAAAGAACACCTACCAGGTCACTATCACCTCCCCATAAGGACCGCAATCATGATTTCATCAATGGATGAACCCACTGATGAAGTTACAGTCCTTATGATCCACAAATCCAGTAAAAGACCTTCCTCTGAACACAAGAGAGTTTAAGGAGCTATTTTCAATCTAAATCAAGGTTATCAAGGATTCCCAGTGACCCCCAGAAGCCAGGGCAGAGGCATAGAACATAGAATAAATTCTCTCTGAGTCTCCAGAAAGAAACATCTCTTCTAACACTTCATTTCACACTTCAGCCTTCAGAATTATGAAAAAATGAATTGCTGTTATTTCAAACTACCAAGTCTGTGGTAAGATGTTACAACAATCCTAGAAAAACAGCAAACATTCTTACTCCAATACTGTATTCTGAGCTGAATATACTAGAACAGAAAGACTATCAGATATGAGGGCAAATATTTACTTGAGATCATCTTCCATACGTGTGTCTTTGCTCTGCGTGTGTCCTTTATTTCCCCACAAATACAAGAGAAAGGAAATTAGACAGCTAGAGAACTTCTTTTTGGAGGGTGTCAAGTGTGCATTTAACATTGCTGTCTGGTATTTATTTTCACTCCTTCCCGCCAACCCTCCTTCTCTTTCTTTCCGAGTGAGCTACGGATCTCTCCAATGCTACTGTGATACTCAGTGTGAACAGTCACTGTGACATTTGATACCAAAATCAGTCAGCACAGGGGCCACTAGGCTACTAAAGGTGAAAATCCTCTTGCATCTCTCATCTTGGACCTTTCAGACTACATCAGACTTGGACCGCTCATCAGCAGGTGCTACCTCAGGAAAGAGGACAAAACCAGGGTCACCCCATGAAGGGGAATCTTCCCAACTGTACTGAAGTCCTGTAGTGTGGCCACTCTACCATTTAGACCATGCTCAGACAAAAAAGTTTGACTAAAATGACTGAGAAAATGCAAGTGTTCTTGCTGTGTGTTGGTGGGAAACAAAAATCAGAACCAAGAAAAATACAAGTCTTACAGTAGCTTTAGGGACCCTGAAGGCAATGTTTGAGGAGCTATAGGGTAAAGGTCAGGAAGTGGCAGAATCCTGCACTGTTGGACTGGGTGGCATTCACATCTTTGTACCTCGTGGGCACTGATGTGCCATTATGTGAAGTGTAACAAAAGCCCAAGAAATTCTTTTGGTCTTCTTTTTTCCAATTCCATTGATGACAAGAATTTCTGTTGCATTACAGACTGGAGAACACTTGATATGTTCAAATATTTTGTCTCACTTAATATGAAGAACACTTGATATGTTCACTTGATATGTTCAAATATTTTGTCTCACTTATTAATATGAAGTAATAGCATGGTTTAATTTGATTTTCTCTATTATTTTTAAAATGAAAAATCTTTTTACACAGTGTAAATAGGATTTTCTAGTGTGCAATGCTCATTTTTCTACCATATGGATTCGTTATGTAATCTGGTTGCTATTCCTTTTTTAGTTATGTGAATTGGAAATATTTCTTGCCAGTCTGCAGATTAATTTTTTTATTTTATATCATTTTTGTTGCAGAAAAGATCTAATGTAATATAGTGAATTTATTATTACTTTTTCATATGTCACTTAAAAATTCCTTCCATACTTCAATATTGCTTAGTTGCCTTTATTTTCTTCAAAAATATTTGCTTTTCACAATAAGGTTATACTTTCTGATATTTTTTAATGTTTAAAATAATATAAAAGAGGAAATCAAACATTTTATTTTTCAGTCACCACTGCTTTATTGACCCATATATTCCCCAGAAACTTATTTTACTTTTGTCATAGAGCAATGTTTGTGGTTGGCCTCGCTTTTACTGATTTTTGCCCATCTTTGAGTTAGTCTCATATTCTTATTATTCTGACTTATTCTTGGGATTTTTTTAAACAATACTTTCTAATTAGTTATTACTAGTCATTGTAGTTTGGGGCTTTGCCAGGGGAATGATACAATACAGCACATATATTTTATAAGATTATTTTTTAATGAATTGCCCTAAAAATCATATACAAAGAGTGTGCGAAATCTGTTCACACATTAAAAAACAAAGACTCCAGCTGAAGGTCTGGATCCAATGGTGATGACCTGCTTCCATTCAGCTGAAGACCTAGAGCCACAACAATGCCCCTCATGAGTCCAGAGGACTGCTTCACAGATCTGTGCTGGGATAACCCACTAATGGTGGGAGGTAGAAAGTCTTCATCTCATGCCAGCAAGATGAAGAATCTCTGATAGCAGGCTGAGGAATCTGGACTGGAGCCAGGAAGCAATTTGCAAAGTAAGAACTAGAGCTCCCCTCAAAAGTACCAGAGCCACCCTCAGCAACAGTGATGCCTGGAGCTCCTCTGACAAGGAGGACAGCTGAGTTCCCATCTGGGAAGCTGATTTGACAAGCTTCTCCAGGAGACTGAGTAGTGCACATTTTCCCCTCTGGAGCCAGGAAGTGATGCTCAAAACAAGGACCAGAGCTCCCCCAAAATGAACTACAGCCAATCCAGCAACAGTAAGTCCTGAGCTCCTCCAACAATGGAAAAGCCTAGTTCTTCAGGAAAGCCAGCATGACAGGGTCCTCCGAGAGTACCAACTGCAGCCCCAGGAAAACCAACAGCTCTGACAGCTTCCCTAACAGCTTCCTATGCAACTTGTAACAATCCTCAGGTGGGCCTCCAACACCCAGCATCACACTGGTTCTGTTCATCTGGGTGTTACAAATTGACCACAAGCTGTCAATCCACCACACTGGTACACAATCATCATGTTTAGTATGATGGTCTTGAATTTGTCAATCTTTCTAAACTTTTTCATTCTTATTTTTATTATTGCTTTGGATGAGAAGTGTCTACATCCAATTCTCCACTGTATCATTAAGTAGTTGTGTGACCTTGGGAAACCTAATGTCACCAAGTTTCAATGCTAACATTGGAAAGATGTCATCAGATCTAACTCACAAAACAGGGTAATTGTGAAAGTTCTGAAGGAGAATGCAACAATGATACCACAAGGTTAAGGCCCTGGAATACTAGTGTTTAAAAACAATTTTTCTTTTTTTAATTATAATTTTCTTTTACTTTGAAGAGTAAAAACAAGAGCAAGAAAAACAAAAGAAAAGACAGATACAGGGTAACATGTAACAATGCATATGTTACAGATTTTCAAAACAAGAATAGCTGAATAACAGTGATTGATATATTATCTATTTTTATCATCAAATCTGTTGCTCAGATTAACAGATATAATCATGCAAGATGGGACATATGATTGAATACTACCACATGCTTTCAAGAAATCTTAAATTTTTGTTCTTGACTCTTATTTTCGTTTGTTACCTTTTAAAAAAATTACCTTACAGAGTATAGTAATAATTGATATGACATTAGAAACAGTACACATTTAGAAGACCAAGATGACAGGTATTTCAAGCATGGTCTTAGTATTACACGTTGCTGTCCTCAATGTAGTTGCTTAGTTCACAGATATCAACACAGAGAGTTAGTCAGGGTGAGAATTCTACCCATTAACTGCTATTTTCAAACATGTGATGGGAATTCTTACAACTATTGCCTTATCCAACTTGTATATATACATGTACGGTTTTTCCTCTACCTTATTTTCTAACTTTTCTCCTTTTTTTGTTGTAAAAATTTTTTCTACTGTGACAAATAGTAGATGCTTAATAAAGGCTAATAAAATAAATTTCTATCTCTCTGTCTCTGTCTCTCTCTCTCTGTCTCTCTCTGTCTCTCTCTGTCTCTCTCTCTCTCTCTCTCTCTCTCTCTCTCTTTCTTACACTAAATATCCTTCTTTCTGTCCCTGTGCAAAGTCCTAGGTTATAATCAGGTATTTTTTTTCCACCAGCTTTTTTTTTCTCTTTGTGACTAAGAATGTGGTATTCTTTTTAGTAAAGAAGTCTGAAACATTAAACTAGAGATAACAATTCTGGGGGAGATAACACTTACATAAATTTATCTCTTGGTTTCAGGTAAGATAGATGTACTTTACATGATTAATTATAGATATTAAAGATGTCAGGGAAAATGACTATTACAATTATGTGACTTTAAAGTATTTTCCAAAAGAACCATATATGTCATCAGTTATGAAAGCTGACCAAATGCTCACAATGACAGACAGACAGCTGGTTCTCATTCATATTACGTTCCTTTCAAGCAAAAGGAATGTTAAGGCAATCTGGCCTCATATTATTTTGATTCCAGTGTAATTGCATTTGTTATTTCCAGGCCATGCCGTAAATCAGGTTGTGGCAAGTAGGAGGATATTTCACAGAAATAATTTCGGAGACTATGAAGTAGGATCACGTGCTCTGTCCTCTTCTGCTTCAAGACAAATAATGTCGCGTCCAGGCATGGGGGTGGGGGGAACACAGTGGAGAGCAGGCATGCTTGCCTTGAAAGATAAGAAAGCTATGCCTTTGTATGAGGTTGTAAAATTTATAAGAAACAGAGGAGTCTAGTTAAGGAATGTGGGGTCACACTGCTTCTGTGCAAGAGATTTTCTGCCGCTCTGTTCTTGGTCCAAAAGCTGCCACATCCAGCTGCTTCCCAGGCAATTGGGTCCCTCCGCCAAACACACCTGCTAACCCAGAAATGCACTCTGTGGAGGCATAGACAGCCTGGTCATTAGTGAATGTCTACAGCACAGAGGTTTATGACCCTTCTGATTTCATTACAGTTAGAAACTCTGTAGAGCACTCTCATTCATATAAAGGCCAAATGCTTTAAGAATCTTTTAACAAACTGATTGCCTAAAGGCTAAATTCAGAAAGGAATCTAATATAGACACTAAGTGATTATTTTGTTGTCTAAATGTCTCTGTGCAAAATGGTTATAATTCTTCTTTCAGCCTGCAATCTGACCTCACATTAACATCAGCTTCCTAGAATGTTGCAAAGCTAAGAAGAAAGCAAAAAAGACTGACTGTAAAGGGAATCCCAAGCCTTAAACCTAGATTTAAAAATTAAGACTTGTTGATTTTATTATTTCTCTTAAACACAGCAGAGACTTAGTTGTCAATTGGTCAATGCAGTTTTAAGAATTGAAGGTTAAGAAATCTAGAATGATTTAGGGCAAAACCGCCTGAAGGCCTAGAAAGCCTTCCCAGGCCCATGCACACTTTCTTGGGAGAGTGTACAAAATGAATCCATGGGTGAGTATGCAAGGCTGAAGAGAAAGGCCCAACTCAGGGACAGTCAGGGGTAGTGTGATTTCAGCTGAATGCACAAATAGCCAATACAATGGCAATGATTTTTCCTCTTTGAAGGAAAACAGGATGGTGTATCCCTCTACTGAGAAATAAGGTTCTTTTCATTATTTAATATGCCATCTTGTTTTAACTTGGTGTTTCTCCGAGTTGCTTATGGCCCATTAGATTTCATTTATGGAGTTTATAATTAGAAGGGGGTAGGGAGGGAGGGAGGAAGGGAAGGAGGGACGGAAAGACAGACACAGACAGACAGACAGACAGACAGACAGAGACAGAGATAGAGACAGAGAGAGACACAGAGAGGAAAGAAATGACAATTACTTGTCAAAGAGGGATTAAAAGAAATTTTTTTTTTTATCCAGAATGTTTTGTTCTCTCACCTTAAACTGATGCTATCTGAAAAAATATCCAGTTTGGAAGGAATCTACAAAAGGTAAATAAATTAAGGAAAATTAATCAATAAAATAATTTTACTTCTTAAAGAAGATGAATGTATTAGTCAATTAAGTACAGTACAAATATAGATAAGACTATTTTCTTGGGTTTATTTTTCCTCCCAGACCCATTTATTTTATCTATATTCAATGCTTTAAAAGTGGATGAGGGCCAGCAAGATAGCTTAGTGGTCTAAAGCGCCTGCTTGGGCAAGTGCAGGGGTGGCAGTTCAATCTCTGGCACCACGTGCTGAACCAGCCCCGCCCCCAGGGCAGGATGAGCCAGGCACAAAAGAAAAAAAATGATGGAAGACAGCTTAGTTTGGGAAGTGGATTTTGGCATGGAAGAGCAGGTGAAATTCTTGAACATTTTCTAAGTAAAATTAGTTTTAAAAATGTTTGATTATATAAATGAGAAGAGAATAGATATAAACAAATTTCTATACAGTGCAATTATGCAAGTATTGTCTACAGCAGGTCAAGGACATAGGTAACATGGAAAGTTCAAGAGGAAAGCAAACTAAGGAAGCTCTCACACAGGAGTGTGACATGGTGAGTGATAACCAGTTATCCCCCTCGCTTCTTCTTTTCATTCGTTCACTACATATGGCAATGTCCTGGATGGCTTAATTAACACCTGGGATGCTAAGATCCTGTGCTGTGGAGCCCATGGTCTCAGTTGGGTCTGGACTAGATCTCCTGTACTCATTTTCTGACCCTGGGGACAAGCCAGAAGCTGCAGCTGTCTGGGGTCCAGTGTCTCACGCTGCTGTTACAACTACCTGCATGGCTTCAGAGCCCCTTGAGCTGTTCACCCCAGCATGCCTCATTTGCTTGACACAAAGTGGTTTTGCAACAAGTTTTTATTAATTAAGTACTAACAGTATTTGCAGCTAGGATGTTAGGCAGTAAGACTTTTCTGCTCCATTTGACACTTTTCTGTCACTCTTACTCAGAAACGAACAGTCATTTTGTGTGTCTTGTTTGAAAAGATGGTGTATCACCAACAAACAACTTTTGCTACAGATGCCAAGAGTAATGCAGTTGCAAATTAGAAAGTAACACTGCAGTGATAAGTTCCAGATCTGGAATTTTGACTTCATGAAAGAAAAACAAGATATTGGTTGTTACATGCATGACAACTTGGTCATCTTTCCAAAATTCTTTAAAATGAAGTTTTCTTCCAGAGCACATAGCTTAAGGAGCACAGCACAAGGTGGACTGAATGCAACAAAGCCCCTTAAGCTGGACATGGCTTCTTAGGCCTGCCTAGCTAAGACCCTTGTAGAGTATGCAGCAGCCAAGAGATACCCGTGTCTGACCATCTCAGGTCATACGTGAACCATACACCTCTGGGAAGAGACAATAAGCCGTCAAGTCACCTATATGTACAGTTTGATTTAGGACTAGCATAGCCCACTGGTTTCCAAAATAGATGATACTAAAGGAAGCATAAGGATAATGAAAAAATATATAGTAAGGTATTAATTTGCATTCACCCTTAGGATTAAGCTTCATTAATTTTTGGTTGTATTTGTTCATAATTAATTTACTGCTATAAACTATGTATAGAATAACAATTAAAGAATATTTTAAAATTAATTTCCATTAAAGAATATTTAAGCATTTTGTGAACTGGCATTAAGTAGATCAATAATGTTATCATACTATCACTACTATCCACTTGCAGAATTTTTTATTATCCTAAGCAGAACCTCTATACACAGCTAACAATAATTTCTTTTCCTTCTTTCCCAAAGTCCATGCTAACTTGTACTTTCTGAATCCATGAATTTGATTATTCTACATACCTCTAAAAAGGAAATCATATAATGTTAGTCCTTTTGTGTCTGGTTTATTGCACTTATCACTACATTTTAAAGATTTATCCACATTGTATTATGAATCAGGTTTTCGTTTTTATTTAAGGTTGTATTATATTTCATTCTATCTCTATATCTATCTATTTATCATCTATCTTCATCACATTTATTTATCCGTTTAAGTGTTGTTGGCTATTTGAGTTATTTCTACCTTTTGGCTTTTGTCAATAATGCCACTTTGAATATTAATGTTATAGTATCTGTTTGAACCCTGTTTTCATTTCTTTGGCATGTGCTCATATGATAACAATATATTTAACTTTTGAAGATCTACCTGATTATCTCTTTGAAGACTGTATTATTTTATGTACCCACCAGCAATGTATTCTCTGTTAATATTAACTTTTTGTTTGTTTATATTAATTTTTTAAACATAGCTAAGCTAATGGCAGTGAATGGGCATCTCATTATGATTATGATTTATATCAGTCATAGTGATTGAATGTTTGTCATCTTTTTATGGGGTTGTTGCTCATTGGTATATTTTCTTTTTAATTTTTTTTTCAAAGTCTCAATAGGCAGCTCAGACTTGTAGTTATCCTCCTGTTTTCAGCCTCCCCTGTGCTGGGATTACAGGTGCACACCACCATGCCCAGACTTGGTCTCTGACTCAGTGAGCCTGGGGGTGGGGCTGGCACGGCGTGTGGTGCTTGGGATTGAACCTCAGTTCCTTCACTTGCCCAAGCAGGAGCATTGTCTGCTGAACTATTTCACTGGCCCTCATTGTATATTTTCGATAATGAGTCATAGTCTATTTTTAAGTTGGCCTTGTTAGTTTTTCACTATTGAGTTTTATATATTCTAGATATTTAATATTTTATAAGATATATATTTTTTCAAAAATTTTCTCCCATTCTGAGTTGACCTGTTACTCTGATAATGACCCTTATAATACACATGTTTTTAACTTCGATAAAAACTAAGTTTTCTATTCTTCTGTTCCTTATACATCAGTTTTCGTTAATAGGAATGGTCACTTATTGGATATATATTTATAGATTTTTGGAGAAGAGCAGGAGTTCTGTATTGTGGTGTGTTGACAGTTGTATCTTCATGTGATTATTCTCAGTGTGTTCAATATATTATAATTCAAATGTCCATGTAAGTAGATTTTGGATCAAATTATTTCTAGTTTTATTTTATATTCTACATACTGCATAGAACAATTGAGTGCTGAAATATCTTGCACAGGTAGTTCAAAGGGAAGGTCACATTAACAGTGCAGGGCAAAATTGAAAATGAGAGCAACGCAGAACAGCTCCCCATGCTGGCAGGTGCTTTTTCAGTGTGGAACCCCTCTGCCTCGCCGTGATGGGGACTGTGCCTTTTCTTTGCTCATAATCCTGCTCTGTTAACAAACTTTAATGCTTACTTTTATTCACTTCAACTGGTGACCCATTCAGATGTTCCCTTTTGGTTTTTTGTCTCCTTGTTCATCAGAACCTTTAGTTCCCTCTGCAACATCCCTGGGCACCTTCCTTTTTGCCGTTCCAGATGACCACATCTTTGTAACTCTGCCACGTGATGGGAGCTTTCTGGTTTGTAGAGTGGATGGCAGGGATTGTGCATAATTTAATCCAAAACTAAGCTTTAACAAGTTCACTCGTTTTAGTGTTACATGCATCTCTTTTCTGACTCTCACTCTTGAGTGACAATGAATCTGATTTGTGGCTTAGTTGAACCTCTAAGGTTATGATCTTTCTACTTTTGTGTCAGACTATGACCCATCTTTGGCTTCACATAATTCTGGATCCCATCACCCATCACTCCAGTTTCTCTCTTAACAGTTGAACTTTCCTTACCCATCTTTTTTGTGCTAATTCTGCAGTTTTTCAATGTTCAGCCCTTGGCCCTATTAAGTAATCAGGCTCTTATCATCAGAGACACCTGTTCACTCAGGACCAAATCAAACAAAGTGCCTTGTGTAACACAAAACGTAAGCATTTGCTTGTGTCTCCTGTGAACCTGGATATGTCTCTAATGACTTTGTGAGCCTGTGACATCGTCCAAAGATGCAATTTGACAAAGAATGAGGTATTTGAATTTTTTTTTCTGCTCAGGGATGTAGATAGAATGACAGAAGACCATTTCCACCGTCTAAGTAAAAAAGGACATGGGCCAGGGAGATGGCTCAGTGGAATAAGTACTTCCCTGGCAAGTGCAAGGGCTTGAGTTCAATCCCCGGTTCTGCAAAATAAATAAATAAATAAATAAATAAATAAATAAATAGGCAAACTGTAAGTTTGATCCCAACAGACAGCTGAGATTTCAGAGCAACTTTCTCCATGAAACCTAGACATTCAGCTACCTCTTTTGCTCTACCCCTGAGCTACACTCCCTAGCCACCTCTTTTGAATAAATTGGCAGCAAGCATTCATTTAGCTGGTTGCATACAGTCAGATGCTGCTAAGAAGAATTTTCTTGGGACAGATAGGAGTTGATGAAGGTAAATATGGGTTGATAGGAGGGTATAGAGCCCATATGGGCTGGAAGTATATGGAAATCCACAATCTCTTGAAGGCTTTTTCTCTGTACCATACTGGGTGCTCACAAAAGACGATTGGTAAAGAATCCTGAGGATGTGTCCTTAACAGTGCAGTCCTGAAGGGCTAGATAGCAAAATATTTTTGGCTTTATAAGTCGCACATAATCTCTTTGACAAATTCTTCTTTTTTGGAAAAGTTTTAAGAAATTTTTATTATCTCTGTAAGGTAAAATCATTGAAGCCCAAAGGACATACAAAAATAAGCATGCCACTGGGTAGATCTTGTCCATAAACCATATATTTGATGACCACTGCTTTAGTGGAGAAGCTATGCTGGATCAGAGAGTTATTTCAGAAGAAAAATCAACACTATGAGGAAGAATTGAATGAAAGTAGCAGAAATTAGAAAAAGGTCATAAATTGAATGAAAGTAGCAGAAATTAGAAAAAGGTCATAGCAAGAGAGAAGAAAAGTGGCTTTAATATGTTTATGAGTAACCATGGCAAGTGAAGGGAAGAATCAATGAACTTGACGATAGGTCAGTAGAGTTGACAATATCTGCAACACAAAGAGAACAGTAAGCATACCTCAACAAAATACAAGAAGCAAAAATCAAAGCAACACAAAACTCCTTAGAACACTCAAGACATGCAGAATGACATCAACCTAACAGATGCATAACTGAAATTTCAAAAAAAGAAGAGGTGGAAAACCAGGCCAAAGTTGCACAAAGCAATAATGGCCAAAAATTCTCCAAATTTCCTCAAAAATATAAAACATGCAAAAAGTATATGATACACCAAGCAATGTAAATATGACAGACCAAACCTATAAAAAGCAAACAGAAAACAAAACAAACAAAACTCTACACAGATTCAAACTACTGAAAAAGTGAAGCATCTTTTCTTTTCTTTTTAAGAGTAGAAAGAATTTATTGAGAGAAAGAAAGCTGTTGACTGAGAGGGACAGAAAGGGGCCAGGAAACCACTTTACTGTCTTCTGTTCATTTCCTTTTCATGTTCCCCATAGCAGCTACTCTAACCCACCCCACTTCTCAAGAGGTTTTTTTTCCTTCAGGAAAGCACTAGTACATTTTGTGTTTTTTGTTTTTTTAAAATTTGCTCCAGCTGTGATTTGTAACTGTCACTTTCCCACACCCTGGATTATTTCTGATCCCACCACAAGGAGCCCTCTCTAACACGAGAAATCAGGCATGAAGACTCCTCGCCCTGCCCTCTTGCCAAGGGAGCCTCCTTTTTAGGAAGATTTCAAAGGTTACTGCGTGAGCCAGATGGACTCCATGCTCCACTTCTCAGGTCCTGACCACCTTGGCTGAGCTCCTTTTTGGCAGGGAGAAGCAAGGGAATGCAACTCAATTCCCCTCCTTTAGCTTGTTAAAAACCAAGCGGAAACCCCCCTGGACAGGAAACCATCTTCAAGCTGCGTCCCTTTCCCCATCCTTGGTTAAAACCCTTTGCACATAAGGCCAGATGGAAGCTGATGTTTTTACTCATCTCGCTGTTTTAAAGCACCATTATGAAGTCAGGTTGTACAGTAGTTAACCTCTTGTAAACAAGAGGTAGCAGTGGCTTCTAGAAACTGGTTTTCTTCAAGGTTTCCTGTGTGGTAGGCACCTGAAATACTGTAGAAAAGTATCTTGTGTGGTGATCTCATCTCCCTGCTGCTAGTTGGGTTCTGTTTGCATGACCAGGAATGGTGCTGCTAGGACAGCTCAGAAGTGGGGAGGAAGTTCGACCCCTGAGTGTCTAATTTTCTGCACCTGCTTGTGCTCCTGACTGATCAGGCTAGAGACAGCAATAACAAAAAGATATATAGTAAAAAGAAAAATACCCAATATATGGATTTCTATAGAATTTCCTTTGCTCATCTCTCTGGTCTTTCCTCTGCTAGGCATCGTTACTGGTTTTTGTTACTGAATTTTTGCTGCAATAACACTCTTGTTTCAGTCACAGCAAGAAACAAAAATGCAAACAAATGGAAAACCCCTCTGAAAGAGAAGGAAACAAAAGGGTAGACCCAGAAAGGGGAGAAGGGAAGGGGCTTGGTTTTGTTTTTTAAATAGGACTGAAGATTAACATTGAAAAATCAGCAGATGATGTCCAACCCTTCTCACAAGGCAAAGCCCTCCGGTATTTCCACCTCTGTGGTTTTTGTTTTAAATTCCTTTTTCTCTTCTCGGTGCTGACACTTCTCTCTATCCTATGTTCTTGGTGTTTTATTGTGCTTTGTGTTTTTTCATTTGTTTAATTTTATGTCACTACTTCAGTCTGCCCCCATGTCCCTTACACACAAGCAAAATATTCCTTCAGTGGTGCAAAGAAGTGGCAGATGACTGGCACGATCCAGGACTGGCTGCCTCTCCAAGTGGTTCATGTTGGAGACATCATCGGTATAGTGGCCAGGGAAGACAAACACCATTTCCATTCCAGTGCACCATAAGATGTCCTCATTCTCATTCATGAAGACAGGAAAATGCTGGCCTTTGCCCTGCTTTCTGGAGTTTGCCCTAGTAGAATGGTCTTCACTTTGGTGAACTTGGCTATTCTGCCATGTTCCAGATACTCCTGCAGCTCCAGCTCATTGGTCACAGTGGATGCCAATGGCCTTTTCATACCAGGAAGGTTATCCCAGAAGTAGCGGACCCTGTGTGCAGCTGACACTTCTTTGGCATCAATCATCACAGGATCAGATTCGGGAAATGTTGAGATGTCCCTTTTGTCACTAAAGCCCATGGCTGCCACATTCTCAAAGAGCCAGAAGAAGGGGTGGTCATGTCCCTCCTTGGGCTGCGCATCATGCAGGAGGTGGTAGAACTCAAAGAAGAGCCGGCAAGTGCCTTCATAGAGTCTCTTGCAAACAGAGTTGACGATGGAGAGGTCATTGCAGGGACTGCCCCTAATCACCAGCTTGAACGGGCCCCACTCCTGGGTATGCTTCTGAGTGACGTTACGGATGTCCCCGACGTACATGATCTTCCCCTGGTACCACACCACGCCCACTGTACTGGAGTCCCCACACACCTCTGAGGCAATGCAGCCATCCATCTGGATGCCCAGGTCCTTCAGCACCAGAAGCCCAGTAGCGATTCCATCAAAGAGAGAAGGCACCTGATAGGCTTCCTTTTGTCAGCTGGGATAGATGGATAAACCTTCAGAGGGTCAAATTCCAGGTCATGGTTATTGGCAAAGAACATTTGGAGCCGAGAAAGCCAATCTTCTTGCCACTACCGCAGTCCCATAGGTGCCCTTGTGCCCACACATGTAGCAGTCACAGGGCTCTTCCTTAATAGCTGCTTGGGCAGCCCCTGGCCCTGCCAAGAGATCCAAGCACTCCACATAAAAGCACCTGCCGCCGTTGTTCCCACACATGGGCACCTCATGTCCCCCACAACAGATGATGCAGTAGGACTTGTGGCTATCGTCGTCATACTGATATGCACACTCCAGAAAGCAGTTCTTGCAGGTCTGGCACATTCCTCCAATGAAGGTCGGGTGCTCCAGGGTGACATTGAGGCT
Organism: Octodon degus; assembly: GCF_000260255.1. Lineage (NCBI taxonomy): Eukaryota > Metazoa > Chordata > Mammalia > Rodentia > Octodontidae > Octodon > Octodon degus. Next base: position 10,310,741 of record NW_004524658.1, on the reverse strand, counting down.
CCTACATGAGATGCAAATATCCTCGATGTTCTAGGACTTCTGCCGCGCCTCATACACCACCCGCTGTCTTGAGAATTCATCAATAATCTCCTTAACCTTGGGCTTCTCTGTTGTACTCTTTCATGACTTTTTGGCTGGAGCAGCCTCTGGCTCAATCCACATGTCTTTGTAAATTTCCTTGTAGGGATTCTTCTCTTCTGGTGGCTCCAGGTCCTTGGGCCCAGATGGCTAGAACCCTCCGAAGGCCCACTCAATCATCTTGTTCTGTACCTCCATTGTCTTAGCAGTGCTACTCTTGTCATTGTCATGGCAGGCTGGGAACAGCTTCCCTGCAAGGCTGCTGGCCACCTGTAGCACTTCATAGGTTGCCTTGTGGTACATGGGCTGCTTGTTGTAGGTATCCTGGTGAAATGCACTGTAGAAGGAGCTTGGAGGCATCAGCTTCTCAAGACATACCATAGAGAACTTGCTGTCTCCACATCACACGACCTAGTGGGTGCCTTCAGCTGCCCTGCTCCGGCCCTTTGTCCACCAAGACACAATGCAGCCTGGCCACCAGGAGAAGTCCTGCAGTTTTCCCCACACCAGCTCCCCAGTGCCAAAGCCCTGGCTGTCCTCATGTTCTGGCTTGTCATCAGTTGCATTGGTGGTGTTCTTATCCCCAGCATCAGCTACCACAGACTCAGGGGTGGTGGCCACAGTGAGAGATGCGGGGTCAGTGGGCTGTGGCACAGGAGGGCTGGCCTCCTTCACCTTCTGTGAGTCTCCAGGCCCCTGGTTTTCTTCTACAACATTCATTATGGCAATTACCTTGGCTTTCTTCTCAGTCCATAAGGCCAGGTGCAGCCCCTCTGTGGTCCGGCTCCTCAAGGGGCAAGTATTGAGCAAAGCTACAAGCTAAGACAGGCTTAAGGTGGGACAGAACCATAATCATCGATAACATTACTAGTATAGTTGCTTAGCTAATTTTGATTCAATGATAAATTATAGGATGGGTGTGAGTTGGGACCAAACTGATCAATCAATAAGTATACAACAGTATAATTGCTAGGGTAATATTGATTAAATGGAGATCAAATGGGGAAACAAGTCACATGGTAAGTGCATGTGGGCAGACAAGGGTGTTCCTGCAAGCAGGGGGAAGAGGAAGAAGGTTTGGTCCTCCACCCCACGATGATTCCTGCCTACTTAGAATATCAGTTGCTGCTGTTCATCCCTAGGGAAAGCATCTGACTGCCTACAATAGTTCTACCTCACTTGGCTCTCTATAATATTCCCCCTTCTGAAGAAGTACCTCTAGCTGCTGTGCAGGGGGGCAAGGAGCAAACACTGATCTACCTCCTCCCAGCTGAAGAGGGTTGTACTTGTGAAAAGTGAAGCATCTTAATCAAGGAAGTATACTGAGAAATTCTGAGGAGATGGTGCAGTATTTGCCCCCATTGGCTAATTGGGTTTTTGGGCTCAGAAGAGAAAAGAACATTTAAAGAAAATGTGTAACTGGAGCTTCCGGAGACTTTCACAATAATTTGTGTAGCATTTATAAACAGAGAATCTACCTTTCTTATTTATCTAAACTCCAAATTATGACCAGCCTCTGGCCAACAGCGATATCACGGTCGAAACCGCAATGAAGATCACAAGGCTATCTAGGAAAAATAGCTCCTCTATGACCTTGGTTCCATGCCCAATCTCTTCTCCTTTTTGTTTAATCTAAAAGAAAAACAGAGGGAAAAGCGGCTGGAGCAGGATGCCAGATCTAGGAAGTAAATCTTCCACAGTCATAAGCAAACTAGGTTTCTGTTTCCTGTTGGGAAAGCAGCCAATGACTCAGGAATCTGGGATCCCCCAAACAGGAGCATCCTTAATGAGTGTTTAGTGTATTTTTTGATGCAGACCAGACCTGGAGCTGGCTTTGTTTTAATTCTGATGGAGGGCTAAATGGGTGCTGTTGTAGACGGGATTATTTCTCAAATGATTCTTCAAGGATGGGCCATACTGTCGGTTAAGTCAGTGGGCTGCTGTCTCTGAACCTGTCCTAGGGCGTCTGAATCCTGAATAGTTTCCATAACAACATACAGTCTCCAGTCTAGACTTAGCCTTAACATTGTCTGGTACCATTTTACTGGTTTAGGTTCAATTCCCTTTCATGTTACCCAGAGTAGCTACTCTAATCCTCCAGCTTTTCTTTCTTTCTTTCTTTCTTTCTTTCTTTCTTTCTTTCTTTCTTTCTTTCTTTCTTTCTTTCTTTCTTTCTTTCTTTCTTTCTTTTGTCTCTCTGTCTGTCTGTCTGTCTGTCTGTCTGTCTGTCTGTCTGTCTGCCTGCCCGCCTGCCCTCCTGCCCGCCTTTCTCCTTCCTTCCTTCCTTCCTTCCTTCCTTCCTTCCTTCCTTCCTTCCTTCCTTCCTTCCTTCCTTCCTTTACCTGACTAGATCCATTTCACCTTTAATGGGTGGTCATTCTCCCTACTTCACAGAAAACAGAGATACTCACTGCTCAGATAATAATACATAATATGCATTGTGTCTGAAATGCAAGGTAGTGTTTTGTTGTTTTTACAAAAGATCTCATTAATTTCAACATCATTTGTATGTAATCTCACTATTCTCTCCTCTCAAGAGGGTATGAAGCCTTAGACAGGGCTGAAACTTAGGTCTCAGGAGCAGCTGATCCTCTGCTGTTTATAACTGTAAGCCTCTTTCTCTAGAAAACAAAATATATGCAAACAACAATTAATATAAATCAAATCTTTTTGAACTACTCTAGATATCTTTTAATAAGGAGAAAAGATTTAAATATAAAATTATTTGGAAAGTTAATAGAAATTGAGTTCAGGTGTAAATAGTTACTATGGATATGCTTCTGCAAGCAGATTTTAATGAAGGTGGAAATGTCAGGGATATAGCTAAGATGAGGAGAGAATAGGATGGGAGACAACTTCCAGCAATATATGACAAGAGGTAGGTAGGGGAACAAATACAAACACTGAACAACAATGTTATTGAGTCTTAGCCCTCTCCATCTATAATGTCCTGTGCAGGACAACTTAGGAAAGAAGAAGAAATAAAGAACCAAGCCAGTGCGGCATGGGAGAGCATGCCTGCAATCCTGACTCTTAAGAGGCTGAGGTGTTACACATTCAAGTCCCGCATGAGCAATTATCAAGACTCTCAAATTTTAAAAAATTTGAAAAGGAGGTGGTTGATTCAACTCAGTGTAAAGACCTAGGGGTTAAGCCCAAGTACTACAAACACCAACCAAAAAAAAAAAAAAGAAAGAAACCAAGCCATTTATGTTTTTAAAAAAGGAATATTTTAGCTGCTGTCTTGGTTTTTGTGAATGAAGCTTGAATTCTTTTTTTTTTTTAATGCTTAACATGTACTTTAATAAGTTAATGCTGTATTACTATTTCATTTCTCAGAAAAACTCCAAATTTAAGCTATCAGGGATAAATCAAACATGGTACTCCAATAAAAAATGCACAGCATAACTACATAAGATAGGCGAGGCTAAGAGCTACTGTCAGACCTGCAGCATACAGCAACTCTATTCCCAAGACTGTACTAGGCCTATCAAGAAAGGCTGTGAACAACAACAACAGAAAGACAAAAGTGTCATTTCTGGGATGTCCTTACCCAAGGAAAAGATGGAGGCAAGTTAACATGAGATTTTTATTTTTATTCTTTTTATTTTTTATTAATTTTATTGAGAACAAATAGTAATAAGACAGTTTCAAAATCAATTAATAGGACAGTTTCAATAATTAATACATTGCACATTGTTATCTTTTTAGTAGTTATTCATAGTACAATATGCAGACAAGATATCTTATCTCAAACACTAGTAGAACAAATCTTTCTTCTCATTGAATTAAGGGAAAGTAGCTGTATACCTATCCTATTTTGTATATACAGATACAAAGTGATCCTTCATTTGTATCCCCTTTTATTGTTTGGTTTTGTCAGAGATGGGCATTCCACTGCCATTTAAATATTGTAGGTGCATAAATTCAACAATGTAATCCAATATAATCCAGTAGTGCATAATAGTAGTGGGTTATCCGTAGGACTGTCAATGTCAGAAGTTGTTGTCTTGAGCCCTTTATAGCTCAGCATATTAGCATAGCTTTACTTTTTATACTTCATTTTTATACTTTTCTCCTGGATGGTTAAGGCCAAGATAAAGCAAGACCGATATAACAAAAAATGTAACTTTTGTATCTGCCAAGGCCAGTCAAATCCCCTCAGGATTTACCCTGAAACCCTGTACTGCAGTTTGTAGATCCTTTGTCAGTGTCAGTCATGTGGATGAATCACGGCCATTGCTTGACTAATTTGCTCTCTGTGAAAGCCTGAGAAAATGTTTTCTCTCTAGGAGACTCTTCTTAAGCATACTGCACATCATTGATCACTTTCCTTTGTGGCCCCATAATCTCCTTGATCAGAAAATTTGGGACACACTGAGGTACAGGATGTTACAGTACAGGTTCTCTTATGTTCTGAGTCCTCACTGACCTTGAAAGGCTAGGGCCAAAATGTTGGCTGTCCCTGTAGCCCTTCTTTTCCTCTAATTTTTGGTCTGCAAACTTAAGTTGTTAACCCTCTAGAAGAGAAGATTAGTGATATTATTAACATATAATATAGGCAGTTGAGCTTAACTTCACTATTTGTCTGAATATCACATCTTAGACATAGCATGGAACAAGTATTTTCCATCAAGTATTGCTATGTTAAACTTTAAATCGCTACAGAATATGAAGAAAAAAAGAAAAAATAAATATTAAAAAAATTGGAATAAACAATTACATATTTTTTACACAGAAATTTAGAAATCTAACCATATACAGCCTTGAAGCAGGACAGTCCTATGACACTTTCTTTTCTTGTCTCTTGTTTTCAATTATTACCCTTTTTAAAAAACAAACATTTACTTGAGAGACAGTATGGCAGTAATTGATATGACATGACAAGCAGTACGGATTTAGAAGACCAGAATGGCAGGCATTCCAAGCGTGACCCTACTATTACACATTGCTATTCAGTGCAGTTTGTTAGTTCCAGGTGTCAGCACATATAGTCGGTCAGGGTGAGAATCCTATCAATCAACTGCTAGTTTCAAAAACCTGCTGAAGATTCTCAGGATCATTGCCTTAACCATCTTGTGCATATAAATGTATGGTTTTGCCCCTGTCATGTTTCCTAGCTTTCCTCTTTGCCCTCTCTTCATTGTCTAATCCTTAAGTTCTCACTTTCCTTTTAACTGTGTTATACTTTTCTATTTTTATTTCTTTTTTGAGTTCTTGCACTAGGGAGACAATATGAAATCTACACATGTGGGTGTGGTTTATTTCACATATGAATATATCTTCAAGTGGCATCCACTTCAAAATAAATGCTTTGAGTTTATCATTCTTTATAGCTGAGTAATATTCTATTGTATAAAAATACCACACCTTTTTCATCCATTCCTCAGGTGATGGGCATCTCAGTTGTTCCTAAGATTTGACTATCATAAATTGTGATGCTATAAACATAGGTGCACATATATCACTATGATATGACGTTTTCAGTTCCTCTGGGAAAATTCCCAGTAGGGGGATAGCTGGTTTGAATGGGATTTCTAGTCCAACTTTTCTAAGGAGTCTTCACACTGATTTCCATAATGGTTGCACCAGTCTACATTCCCACCAGTAGTGGAGAAGAGTTCCCTTTTCCCCACAGCCTCTCCAACATTTGTTGTTGATTGATTTCTTTAAGATAGCCATTCTTTCTGGGGTGAGATGATAGCTCGGTGTTGTTTTAATTTGCATTTCACAGATGGCTAGTGTTATGGAGAATGTTTTCATATATTTATTCACTTTTCTAATTTTGTCCTCTGAGAAGTAAAATTTTTTAAAGATATACTAAAATGAAAATCTGTAAGAGAAAATGTCTTTAGCACATGAAAGGGTAATCTATGGGATGTCTGTGTCCTCTGTGGGCATTTGCCTGAATTCTCACCTGGAGCAATTGGAGCAATGGGGTTAAGGTCACTGGGAGATGTTTGGTTTTTGTGGTTTATCTGATGGCAGTATTTCTGGGTGTGAGGATGTGTAGAAAGCAAATAAAGCATGATTGACAAAAAAACCCCAGAATGCTCAAGATCAATGGGACTCTAAGGAATCATTCTGTCATGGTTCCTCCAAGCCTTCAATAATTCATTATATTTGAAATTTCAGGAATGTGTCACACAGAACTGATTAAACAAGCTACACAAAATTTGTTAAATATCACCCCTCCCTTGCCCTTTGCCCCCAGCATACTTCCTTAGAGTAGTACAGGCAGGGAAGACCTAACTATTGGGAGGAATCCCTAAAACTTTTTAAAGGTAGAATTCTGACTAGTCCAAAAGGGTTCTTTCTTTTAAGGGTTTCAGGAAACTAGACACTGCAACTTTATTAGTATTGGCAATGTTTGTTTGGGGAAAATCAGCTCCATGAGCTGTACGGTTGAAAGCAAGAAGGGTTCCACCAATTGCCCCAATTCCTTCCATTGTAGCAGCCTGGCCAAAGCATTCATTTGTTGGTGGCATCAATCCCAAGGTTCCATTGGGCATCCTGGTGGCAGGTCCTGGAGGAGCTGGGCCCCTGAGCAGGGGGTATGGTGCCTCTGTTGTTTATGCCTGTAGCACCTCCCATAGCCATTTGGCCCATCCATTTCTATTGATCTCACACATCAGGAACGGTTCCCTTGAATCCTTCCTGCTGTAGCCACAAATCTCTTCTTGTTGCCACCGCATTTCTTCTTCTTTTTTTTTTTATTTTTTCCCATAATTTTATTGATAAGCAAATAGCAATGAGACAGTTTTAAATCAAATTGGTAGGACAGTTTCAATAATTAACACATTGCAAACATTCTTCCTAGTGGTTAATTGCTGTACAAGATGTGGATGTGGTAACCTATTTACAAGCACCGCTAGAACAAATCACTCTATTCATTAATGTAACTATATATCTATTCCTAACCACTTTGAATACATAGATACAAAAAGGACATTCATCTGTATCCCCCTTTTTTTGTTAAGTTCTGTTATTTGAATATTATAGGTGTGTAAACTTAGTAAAATATTCTAAAAGAGTCCAATAGCTCATAATAGTATTGGGTCTTCCATTTCACTGGCAATGTCAGAAATTGTTGATCTGAGTCCCCTACAGCGCAACATAACAGCATGGCTTTACTTCTTATATTTCATTTTTATACTTTTCTGCTGGATGATTAAGACCAAGGTAAAGCAGGACCTATGCAACAAGAGTTGTAGCTTTTGAGTCTGATAAGGTCAGTGAAATCCCCTCAGGATTTATCTTGAGATCTTGTGCCTCAGATTGTAGAACCTTTGTCCGTGTCAGGCATGTGGATGAGTCACGGCCATTGCTTGGCCAATGTGTTCTCTGTGAAAGCCTGAGAATGTTTTCTCTCCATGTGACTCTCCTTAGGCACACTCTACATCATCAATCGCTTTCCTCTTTGGCCCTACAATCTCCTTGATCAGAAAATTTGGGACACTACTGAGTTACATGACGTTACAGAACAGGTTCTCATATGTCCTGAGTCTTAATTGACCTTAGAAGGCTAGAGCCAAAATGTTGGCTTTCCTTGCAGCCCTCCTTTTTCTCTAATTTTGGTCTGCAAACATAGGTTGCTAGCCATCCAGAAAACAAGCTTATTGTTATTACCATACAACTTAGGCTGTTAAGCTTAACCTCACTATCTGTCTGCATATCAAACATCGTAGGCATAATATGGAACAGGTATTTTTCATCGAGTATCGATATGTTGAACTTTAAGTCCCTACAGAATATGATAAAAAACATTTAAAAATTAGAATATATTTTAAAAATAGGCATAAAGAATTCTATGCTTCTTATGTTTACACATAAGTCCAAAAATCTCACCATATACAACCTTAAAGCAGGACAGTCCCACAGTATTCCTTTTCCTGTCTCTTGCTTTCATTCACCACCCCATTCTTCTTGAACAACCTTCTACCTGAGAGACATCATAGCAGCAACTGTCATGTCATGACAAGCAGCCCATATTCAGAAGACCAGAATGACAGGCACTCCAAGCATGAAACTACTATTACAAATTACCATCTGCAGTGCAGCTGCTTAGTTCACAGGTATCAGTATATATGGTTAGTCAAGGTGAGAATCTTTCCAATTAACTCTTAGATTAAAAAATCTTCTGAAGGTTCTCATGATCATTGCCTTGCCCATCTTCTACATATAACTGTATGGCTTGACTTATTCATGTTTCCTAGCTCTTCACCACATTTCTTCTTCATGGTGCCAATCCTCCTCTTCCTACCTGAGCTCCAGTAGCTTTTGTTTTTGCACCTCTTGGTTATCCACTCATCAATTCTCTGAAGATCTTGGCATCTCATCAAATTCTGCCTCATCAGCATAACCTGGTGCTCATGGCAAGCAGCCTCCATCTCCATCTCCAGCTTCTCATGGGCTTCTTGATGTTGTGGTCCATTTGATCCCTCTGCTGCTTCTCCATCTCAATAACTGCCTTCCAGTGCATGGCATACTCATATTCAGAGGAGCCAAGCTGTGCAAATCGAGGTGGCTGCCCTTGCTTCTTGTGAAATTGCTGGTTCTTCATAACAAGTTTTTCTGGAAGTCCTTCTTTGTCATCGAACTGGTCCATAGGCTCACTGTTACAGGCTGAGGAAATGTGGTTAGTAGGAAAGACCCTTCACTGCATCTGTCCAGAGCTTTCCACACAGCTGGCTTCCATTTCAACAATGCTTTTTCCTGAGGGTCTTCCTCGATCATCTCCATTGACTACTGCGCTTTCCACCTGGCCAAACAATGAAAAGACTTCTTCCAGTAGTTCATTGGACACGTACTGAGGAAGGTTGCAGACTATAAGGGATGCACTATGGCAGGCAAAGCACACACACACAGTTGTCTTTCATGGAGAGGCATAATATCCAGCTCCACTTTTGCAAACTCTGCAAGTGTTAGTGTTTCCAAACAGATAAAGCCAAAGTCTTTATCCTTATGAATGAAAACTTCTGCTTTCCCATATTTCTCAGTTTCCTCATTTCTTTTTCAGTGATATCAGGGGGAAGATTGCCCACAAAGAGGTAGCTATGTTGGGTAAATGCCTTCTCTCCGGTTTCCTAAAATTCTTCAGGTTGATAGTCAAACCTTCATTTTGGCTACTGGCCTGTTGCCCATTTACAGGTATTGGTGGCAGTGGAAGTGGCTGCTGCTGCTGTTGCTGCTGTTGTTCTTGTTGCTGCTGATGCTGCTGGTGGTGGTGATGCTGATGCTGCTTATGGTTCTGCTTCTCCAAGTTAAATGTCTTATTGCTCTGCATTTTTATACCCTAAATTTGATTGAAGACAGAAAAGTGCCTCAAGTACTCACTTCAACTTTGCCAATACCAACAGTCCTCTCCACAGAGTAATGGTGACACTACCTAGGCTCCACCACCCCCTGAAGCTTGAATTCTTAATGGTTGTCTGTGCCAAAGTATTTGCCAAGGTTTTACTGTAACAACAAAACCAACAAAGATATTCATTGCTGATTTGTGGACCCATTGAGGGATATTTCAGCTCCTGGATAACAGCTTGACCAGATTTAAGGGAAATACTATTTCCTTTCCAGAGGGGATAGTCTCTGTTTCTGTATCTTTCTCTTTCTCTTTCTCTTTCTCTTTCTCTTTCTCTTTCTCTTTCTCTTTCTCTTTCTCTTTCTCTTTCTTTTTCTCCTTCTCATCCTCCTCCTCCTTCTCCTTCTCCTTCTCCTTCTCCTTCTCCTTCTGCTTCTGCTTCTTCTTCTTTTTCCT
>NW_004524658.1:10295322-10300786 GCF_000260255.1 Octodon degus | reverse complement strand
TCTCTCTCTCTCTCTCTCTCTCTCTCTCTCTCTCTCTCTCTCTCTCTTTCAATTCAATGAATTGTGGAACCATTCATTTCTTAGGGATTCAAGTAAGAAAAATAAATAATAATTAAATGGACATTGGGCATTTGTTTCTGCAAATTAATGTGAGCTAGAATCTTTTTAAAGACAACCCATTTTCCCAGAAGGACTAATCTTTCTGAGGAACAGACCCAGGTCCAATTTCTCATTCAAGTCTGAACTTACATTGAATAGGTCCTTATTAAAAGTGGACTGCTGAGCTGTGTGCCTTTTGAAATCAGTCTCCACTGAATCTACATATTCTCATTTAATGAGGTGGTTTCTTGTTATTGCAAATAAAGTCACTAGTACAGTACATTTCTGAGAGTTCATGTGTAGAATTTGTGCTGTGTGTAGTTACCTATCAAGTAATCTGAATAGATGTTTTTTTGTTAAGGTAAACTTTTAGCTAATGTGTTACTATAGAAGCTTTATTCCAAAGGGTTACTTCTGGTCATTAGAAATTTGAGGGGTTTTTATGTTTTATAAGATTATTGATAAATTATTCATTCTACCTTTTATATCCCTAATTATGAGATGTCAGTAAATTATATCATTTGTTTAATATGGTGATAGGTAGAGACATAATTTTTTATATAATATGAATATGTAATAGATTTCCTCAAAATGACTCTTGTGCTCTCACTTGCATGTGTCTTGTTTTATGTGATTATGTCTTCTTCATCTTTCTGTAATTGAATATGGAGGATTACCTTAGGAAAAAGAAGCATAGGAAGAAGAAGAAGGAGAAGGAGAAGGAGAGGGAGAAGGAGAAGGAGAAGGAGAAGGAGGAGGAGGAGGAGGAGGAGGAGGAGGAGGAGAACAAGAAAGAGAAGAAGGAGAAGGAGAAGCAGCAGCAGCAATGCATTTCTTTTTGAAAACAGAACAAAGACTCAAATGTTAGTTGAGATATCATGTTATAGATATCATGTTACAGAAATGCAGAATCAAAGTAAAGGGTCCTGGCTGGGACTCAGAATTAATCCTTGGAGGAAACTTATGCTGATTGTTTTACCAGCAATTTGAACCCATGGGCCATGTCTCATTATATTAAACTAAAACCAACCAAGCTCACTAATAAAGAAGACACCTATGAGAGAAGTCTGATGTCAAGTTTAAAGCAGTACAAGCTACATTACCTCAGGATTACTGCTTCTACTTTTACCAATAACCAGAGGAATTTGGAAACAATTTCCTTAGGAGACATTTTTAATGTGCTGTACAAAGACAAATAATTCTTTAGTATTCAAGAACACAAATTTGGTGCATGTCAAAATCATGAGGTGTTTTAGTTATTTGTCTCTCATTGGTGAGACAAAATACTCAATGCCCAAAGCCAAAGGAGGGAAGGTTTATTTAGGTCACAGTTTGAAGCTCCAAGGCAGGGTGACATTGCAGAGGAGCAACCATTCATGGTGGAGGAAGACATCAAAAGCAGTAAGAGCAAAAGGTGGGAGCGAGCCTCATTTCATCCCTTACAATCCCAGCACTAGACAATGAACTAATCACAACTCTAGGTTCACCTGCCTCTGAAAAGGCTGAACCCTATGACTGCATGAGTGAGGGTGCACCTAGACACATGACATAGAGAATGATAATATTCTTTCAATTTCATAAAATAGCTTCTAGTATTTTGAAAATAGAAATAGTTTTTCTGCCTTGTATGTCACAGTGAGAAAATAAAAAATGGTATTGAAACTACATACTGTTATCCCTAGTTTCTACTGAGAAAATGAGAATTGACATGACTCTTCACTTTTATCCTGAGTATGTTGATCTGCTATCTGATATGTCAGTGTATAAACAGACAAGGTTTATTTCACCTTAAGTCTCTTTCAAATTCATTATCAGTTGGTCCTATTTCTTTGATCCTGCAGAGAAGCAGCACATTGTGGTGGGGGCATGTGACAGAGCACACAACTCAACTCATGGCCAGGAAGCAAAAGAAAGGAAGAGAGGCCAGCTTCTTACTGTTCCCTTCAATTGCACCACCCCAGGGACTTACAGATGGTCTACAGCCCCTACAGTCCCACCTCACAAAGACTCCATCACTTCCCTGTAGTGTGAACCTGGGGCTCAATCCTTTAACATACTGGCCTTTGTGGGACATCTGAAATCCAAGCCATAGGACTGGGCATATTTGAAATGTATTGTTTATTTATTTATTCATTACACCAAGAATGTTTAAACTTTTTCTCAGTGGCAGGAATTATTGTAAGCAGTAGGGATACAGAGATGACCAAAATGGACAAGGCCTTCTTCCCAGGGAGCCTATAGTAAGGAAATATAGTCAACAAACATCTGAGTCAATGTGACCAGGAATTGGTCACTATGTGTTGATACTGAATAATTTCTCAAATTTCAAAAATATATTTTTTTAGAGGCACAAAGTGTTAAAAGTTATTGTTTGGTTGTTATGGATGTGATCTATTTAATTTGGTGTAATGAAAGTATCCTAATAATAACTAACTCAAATATCTTCAGCAATTTTTGGTTTTCACTGAGCAGTGGGCCTTGGCTTTGACATCATACATGCTTGTGTCCCATGTCCTCTCTGACAGCACTGTAAACTTCAGCAAGGCTTTTTCTTTCTTTTCTTTTCTTTTCTTTTCTTTTCTCTTTCTTCCTTTCTTTCTTTCTTTCTTTCTTTCTTTCTTTCTTCCTTTCTTTCTTTCTTTCTTTCTTTCTTTCTTTCTTTCTTTCTTTCTTTCTTTCTTTCTTTCTTTCTTCTTTTTTTTTTTTTGGCAGAACCAGGGATTGAACTCAGGGCCTTGCGCTTACCAGGCAAGTGCTTATTCTACTGAGCCATCTCCCTGACCCCTGGCTTTTGCTTTTCTTAACTTTAGTCTCAGTTTCCTGGGGTAGCAAATGATGTCAGTTTGTGTTTCAAATGGTATAAGTGTAAAACACATAGTACTTAGCAGATACAATATTCAAGAAATATTAGTTCTCTCTCCTGGTGAAAAAAATGGTAATGCTTATTCATTTATCATATCCAGAGGTATCTTATTTTGACCTATAGATATAAAGCATTTAGAAATATGGTATGGAATTTGAGTTATATTATTTTGGTGAGTGGTTTTATTAAAATACATTTAATTTCTAAAGAACATTGTTGGCTTTAGACACAAAAGCAGTTTAATCAGAACCCTGCTTTTTAAGACAAAGTATTTGCTAAATCATATTGAACCTTTCACTAGTGATTTATAACAGTCTTTATCTGTAGACATTTTTCTTCCAGTTTTTCAGATGTGGCGAATAGAACAGACAATAGGTTAAGGCTAAAACTGTGTTTATTTTAGGATGTTTCATCTCTGGGATCTGCTGTAAAGATTCCTTCTGCAGGTAGAAGTTTGATATTTTAAAAGCAAAGTAATTTAATTTCTTGGCATTCTACATCCTACATCATTTATCAAAATAAATTCTAGGAACTGGGGCCTGACTGGCCTTTGGAGAGCAAAAGAATGTGTGCATATGATAAGGGGTGTGAGAGAGGGTGAAGATTGCAGCTTTGGGAGCTGGCTTCTTCGAGGTTTCTCTGCTCTCAACCTGCTGTCTTTGTTAGAAACTGAAGCCTTGACCTCTTCAGCCCTAAACATCTGGTTGCATCCCCAACTGCTGATCCAAAGTTAGAGTAAAATACAGAGACAGTATCTGGGTTTTTTAGATTTAATTACATTTGGTATAGCAGTAATGATAAGGGTAAGAGTGATTATATTAGCTATAAATATGCAGTTAATGGTTATTTAAATTATACCAGCAAACATATAAATAACAATTGTATTGAATGCAATAATTTCTATAACAAACATTGTTGATGATTACTGTTTGACATACTAAGAAATCCATGCACATTCTTTCTATAAAACATCAACAAAAATATTTGAGTTTAGGTGATATTATTTCCTTATTTCACAGAAAACTGAGACTCATAAAAAGTGAAGGAAATTTCTCCAAGTCACCTAACAGGTAAAATGCTGCTGGTGGGAACTGAAGCCAGTCAGTAAAGCACTGAGGTCCAATTTCTCTGTTACAAACAATGACAGATCTATATTCAGGTGTATGTTCTATTATTGATCCTGTGACTTGAACTATCACCACCATTATCAATTGTGATCATTGATTTTTTTTCAAAAGAAACACACAGAATGAGACTGGCACTTTCTACTCACACTGCTGCTGCCTTCTCAGGCAAGACTCTAGTTCAATTAGCAGAGAGAAAACATCAGTTGAGTGAAAAGGAAGAAGGATTTTTGATTTGGAGAGGAACCTCCTGTCATTGACCTTTGGAAGTTAAATTTGCTATGCCTAAATTTCTTGATGTTATTGCCTTTTTTTCAAATGAATAATCTCTGACTATTTCATTTTTGTGCCTATGGATTCAAAGTCCTGATGATTTTGGACATAAACTTATAAACCTTAACTGATCACTGAGGTCAACTCTGAAGACATCTTTCAAACTTGTTGGTGGCAGGCTCCAACATGAGAGTTTTCACCTTTTGTTTTTTGTTTATAAAAGTCATTTTCATCTAAAATAAAAGGCCTAGGGGCCAGGGAGATGGCTAAGTAGAATAAACACTTGCCTAGCAAGCACAAGGGCATGAATTCAATCCCTGCTTCTGCCAAAAGATAAAAAGACACAACATAAAAAAGAAAATGCCTGTTCACATCAGAGAACTTGTACAGAACTGAAAATTTCCCCCCAAGTTCATGTGCAATGGTGAATTGTCAGAAGCTAACACTTCAGGTCACTGAACTTGGCAGCCTCTTTTTAAGATGTCACCCAAAGCTAAAAAAGCTTAATTTTATTATTCAAAAAGCAGTGTCAGAATTCTCTTAGTGGCCTTCTTTATTTTTCTTGATCATTGTTGGTTTGGAGTAGAGACTGTCTGAAAATAGGATTGCTACCCCTGCTTTTTTCTGAGGTGCTGGGGCATGTAGTATTGTGTTCCATCCTTTGACTTTCAGTCTATGAATGTCTTTATGAGTTAAATGTGCTTCTTGTATACAGCATATTGTTGGATTTTATTTCCTAATCCATTGTGCCAGTCTATTTCTCTTAATTGGTGAACTGAGTCCATTTACATTGATGGTTAGAATTGAGATGTATTGACTTACGATTGACATGTTATTTATCTGTTGTCGTTTACTCCTTTTTCTCCTGTGTTTAATTGCTTACCCTATTTAGTTGGTTACTTCTGATCTCATTCGTGGAGTTCTGATCGTTTTGCTCCCTCTCTAGAACATCTTTCAGTAGTCTGTGTAGGGTTGACTTTGTCATCACGAAATTCTTTAGCTGTTTTTGTCATGAAAGTATTTCACTTCTCCATCAAACTTGAAAGAGAGTTTTGCAGGGTATAGTAGTCTGGGCTGGAATTTGTTTTCATAGAGGACTTGAAGT